>NC_142352.1:50292537-50592537 GCF_059441175.1 Urocampus carinirostris
CGGGTACCTGTTACAGAAAGATGGCCGAAGTGTCAGAGAACATTCAACATTCTTGGATGTCAGCTCTCTCTAGGTTAGGCTCATCTTATGTAAACTACCGTAAATTCCGGACTAAAAGCCGCTACTTTCCCAAACGTACAACCCTGCGGCTTATTTATTGATGCGGCCAATTTATCAAATTTTTCTAACGGCCACCATCACCAACGGGTTCCGAAAAGCCGGTCTGCTGCGTGACGGGGAGGAGGGCACAGAATCAGCAGTGGATGAGACTTCCAGCGACAGTGACAGCACGAGTGAGGCTGCGGGAGAGTGGGACGACGTCTATATGACAAAGTTTCCTTCCAACATTGAGGAAGACGACTTTGATGGCTTCAGTTCTAAGGAGGAAGATGAGGACGGTTTACCGTGATTTTTACAAGTATGGTATGTTTTTTTAACAGACCTGTTTACTGTCTTGCAAGCGTGTTGCTAGCGTGTTGCTACCTTGACCTGCCCTGTCACAGGCACCGTTTTGGATGGAAGTTTTTTTCATCCAGACATCAAGCGCTCGATGTTTATTAGCCACGGACTGCTATGTCAACAAGACCCAGCGGCCTACAAGGCACCGAAGCAGAGTGGCAAGACAGCGGCGTGACCGCCGAACGAGGACATCAAGCGCTCGGTGCTACGACCACTCGACATCAAGCGCTCGGTGCTACGACCACTCGGGAGTGTTTATTAGCCACGGACTGCTATGTCAACAAGACCTACAAGACCAGCGGCCTACAAAGCAGCGAAGCAGAGTGGCAAGACAGCGGCATGATGAAGAAGCGGGCCGGGCTAACAGCTAGGCTAAAGGCTAACCCCTCGACGAAGCGGGCCGGGCTAACAGCTAGGCTAAAGGCTAAACCCTCTAACATCCATTTTGCTCTCCAATGTTCGCTCTCTGGACAATAAACTGGACCATTTAACAACTGGAAGAGGCATCGAACCGCGAGATGACGAACTGCTGCGCTAAAATTCTGACGAAGACATGGTTAATCTTATCTATCCCGGCTGACGTTCTAAGAAACTGTGCGGGTCAGATGTATCGACATTTCGTTCTGTATATACGTGTACACGAAGGACAATAAAGTAAATCTGAATCTGAATCTGAAGTTATATTATTATTTTAAGCTTTGAGAACTCCCTCGGTGTACCGTCTTACTTTGTAAATATGTGTAACCATGTATAATATGTATTTGCATCCGTATATTTTTTTAATGTATTTATTTAAGACATTTATTCTGATATGTTTTGCACGGGCGAATGAAAAAGAAGGGGCAGAACAAAAGCGGGGTGACGGGAAGTGGGGTTAAGGTGACACCTGTTTGTGGACGCGGCGGACAATAGTGGATATATATTTTTCCCACCCTTACCTTTGGAAATATACACTTTTTTCCTTGGATTAATTTCAACGGGTATAATTCCGTTCATTTTGGCGGCTGTGATTTTTGGACTGTGTACTTTAATGACGGATGTTCAATTTTAATCGCGGGACTTAAAGTCGGGTTTGGGTTAATTTGGTGTTTGTGTTACATTTTATTAATGTTGGCACATGCGGCTTATATACAGGTGCGGCTTGTGTAAGTACAAAATCGGTTTTCCTCTTAAAATGTGGTGGATGCGGCTTTGCTTATAATCAGGTGCGCTCTATAGTCCGGAATTTACGGTAAATGCAAATGTCTCAACCAACGAGTGCTTTTAAAAATGCATGTTTATATGTATGCTTATTATTTAAATCAATATTTTTAAGATTTTTTTACCACTAGAAGGTGCCAAAATATATACACTGTCTTTTAAAGGAAATATTATTACTTTAAGTTGTTTTGGTTCTGCTGGTCTATATATTTTAAGAAAACTGTAAAACGGTTCTATTTTTTCTGGTTTAAACTGCACAATCTTTTCATTCAATGAATTTGAGAGGAAAAAATGTTTTTATTTTAGGTTGCGGCTTGTAAATAGGATGGGATGTTGGTTCCTGTAATCAGATCAGTTTAGAACCCCTGGTCTTGGTCATAGGGGCCGATTTACGTGCTCAGAGCAAGTCTAGCCCAAAGCACAGTCTGTACTCAAAGGTGAAGTTTTCTTTCTTTTGGTCATTTGCCAGACTGTAGGAGATATAAGAAAGTGCATTTGCATTGTTCTGCACTGTTGTGTGATGGACGACCTTCATACTAGTTAATGGAACTGAGTGAAGACACTATTTTGCTAAAAAAGAGGTTGGCAGACATATGCTGTGGATTGGAGAGGGTCTTGCACACTTCCACCATAACCACAACACAAAACACATTTCTGTGAGACTTAGAATCTGTGATAAAATATAACAGATATATCCATACACTCATGCTTCCACGCTGGTCCATATATATATATATATATATATATATATATATATATATATATATATATATATATAGAGAGAGAGAGAGAGAGAGAGAGAGAGAGAGAGAGAGAGAGAGAGAGAGAGAGAGAGAGAGAGAGAGAGATCTTCTCTACTGTAGATCAGTCAGGTTTCTGGGCTGTCGCTGAGAAAACACGGCGTTTAAACTCCTTCCAAAGATTTTCGCTTGGGTTAAGGTCTAGAGACTGGCTGAGCCATGCTAGAAGCTTGATATGCTTCTTTCGGAGCCACTCCTTGGTTTTCCTGGCTGTTTGCTTCGTGTCGACTGTTGGAAGACCCAGGAACGACCCATCTTCAATGCTGACTGAGGGAAGGAGGTTCTCACAATACACAGCCCCAGTCATCCTCTCTTTAATGCAGTGCACTCGTCCTGTCCCATGTGTAGAAAAACACCCACAAAGCATGATGCTACCAACCCATGCTTCACAGTAGGGATGGTGTTCTTCGGCTTGTACTCTTGTTCTTCTTCCTTCTAACGCGCTTAGTGTAATTATGACTGAAAAGATCTATTTTGGTCTCATCTGACCACAAAACCTTCTCCCATGACTCCTCTGTATCATCGAAATGGTCGTACCATAACTCCTCTGTATCATCGAAATGGTCGTATGAAAACTTAAGACGGGTCTTGACATGTGCTGGCAGGGGAACGTTTCGTGCTGCTAAACATTTCCTACCTCCAAAAAAAGCAACTTTTTGGAGACTCCGGAACCAACATTAGTATTGTATCTTTCGGTGAACTTTTGGTGAATAATCTCTGCAGACTAACAACCACAAGTACGTTCAAGACATTTGAAAAAAAAATTTGCAAAACTTTCGGAGCAGATTTCTTAATTATATATTCATTATAACATGTTGATTAAATCGATGATTGATAAGTTGTCAATCAATAAATGAATTGTTTCACCTCCAGAAATATGATAAAAGTAACCTTGGCAAAATGAAGGTGTAAAGAGCACTGGTGTCTGTCCCAAAAAATTGTAATGAAAAAATTTAAACAAATTAAAATACCATAATTTAAAATGAAACGCTTGAACCAATACAAGCTTTTTTGTTTATTTATGACAACTCATGACAAAAAAAAATACGGAATACATGTTCTAAAAGTTCAAAATATTCACTTCAAGGTTTAGTGTACAATTGTACTTTAATTTCATACATCAGTTACTTCTTTTTACAGACATACACGAGTGAAAATATCGTTTAAAATAGGCTATAGATTCGGATAAGGATTCCTGCCCTTATAATTGTTTTATTGATGTTGGTGTCTGTCTTTTCCCTTGCATAGTGCCTCTTAATATGCTCCACAACAATAAATTGATAATAGTATTTGGTGTATAAAGCACTTGGGTGTACCTCATCTTGTGTCTGTTATCTGTCTTTGTTATGGAAAGATGATTATGAGAGCTCTGATGAGGGGTAAAGAAGATTCCAATAAGATCGTCTCCCTGTGAAGTCATGAGTACTCAGACCATCGAGAGCCCCGACGCGGATGTGAAGCTGGTCTCCAAGGAGATGGCATTGCTTAGTAACATACTGGTAGCCTATGCCTTTATCACAGGTACGATACATATTTTTTGGTACATTAATGCAAAAATTTATGAGATTGAATCCCTCTTTTCTGTCATTTTAAATGTAGTCTAACAAGTGCAGTGTGAGCGTTATATTGCTAGACTGATTTTTTGTTACCAGTGCAACCATGTGAAAGAGGAGAAAAAGATACAGTTAGAGTAGTAGGTAGGTTACGTCTTTGAGTAGGAAATAAATTCTGGGATTCTTTTTGCAGCAACAAAACTAGTAAAAATAAAGATAAAAAATGGTGTCTTGTAGTTAACAAAAGAACTGTTACGAAATAATAAAGATAAAATAAACTTAAATGACAATACTTCATTCAGGTTAATGTTTTATAGTTAATCATCAGAAAGCGTTAGCATTTTAAGAATTAGTTTTTGCTTCAGGAATCATCAAAAGTAAGGACATTCTTGTTTGAGGATGGTGGAAAATTATATGACTTGGTAACTCCTGGTTTCATCCTCAAATGGTAAAAGTGAATGTCAGATAGCCACAGAAAGAGACCTCAGCGGTACGATCCTTGGCTACAGAAGCTGGCTCTTTGTACATGGAATGTCACCTCTCTGGCGGGAAAGGAGCACAAGCTGGTGTTTGAGGTTTGACTACATATAGTCACACTTACCTACACACAGTTTGGGCTCTGGTACCGGACCTCACAAGAGAGGTTTGACTATCTTCCAGTCTGGAGGCACAGAGCTGGTGTGGGCATATTAGTTGTTCCACAGATTGGCACCTTTATGTTAAGGTTCATCTCTGCCTTCAGGTAGGGCGGCAGGTCCTGACTGTTGTTTGTGTTTCCACACCATACAGCAGTCCAGAATTTTATATATATATATATATATATATATATATATATATATATATATATATATATATATATATATATATATATATATATATATATATATATATATATATATATACCCCCAAAAATTGTTTTTGGTCCTATATCTTCCATAGATAAGGCGCACCGGATTATAAGGCGCTACAATGGGAACGTCGACAAAACAGTCAGATGATTCAGTCAAACTGATTACCACCTTAACATTCCCAAAGCTTGCAAAGAAGCAAATACGTGTCGTAGACACGTGCGGATGCGGTGTCCGTACGATGTCACTCAAATGCATCGTTTCAAATATCATTCGGAAGGTTAAAGTCTTGGGATTCAAGAAATGCCAACCATTCCTTAGTTTCTATTTTCTTTTTCACTCGCAACTTTACTTTGTATATGACAATAAACACTTGGAATTGAGTTTAATTCACTCAACTCATCACAGCAACATCAAGATCGTTCTAAAACAAGATACCGGGAAAATATAAATCCGCATAGCTCACCTAAGTTCTCACGTTCAATAATGATACGCAATCATGGTCTTCTTACAACCGTGAGTGTAGTAAATCCAGGAGAGTAAAATATTTACAAATACAGACTAATGAAATATGTTTCTTTATGGCGTAGTTTAGCAGGCTTGCTATTCAGTCATCTCTTTCGGCCAATTGCAGGGTTTGTTTTGGCCCTCTAGCTGATCCGAGGCTCCGAATAACTTCAGCCAATAGCGATCGATTTAACGCATGATTGACACATCTTTTTCGGCCAATTGCAGGGTTTGTTTCGGCCCTCTGGCCTATCCGAGGCTCCGAATAACTTTAGCCAATAGCGATCGATTCAAACGATGATTGACACATTGGTTAGCCAATGAAACGCTGGTATATAAATCCCAGCGGACTACTCCACGTTCAGGGGGAAAATCGAGTCGGCGGCTGTTGCGTAAGTTGCGAGACCTTGCGATTTAATATTGAGCCATATTTAAGGCGCACTGTATTAAAAGGCGCATGGACAGCTTTTGAAAAAAATTAAGACTTTTGGGTGCGCCTTATAGTGCGGAAAATACGGTGTATAAATATATATATATATATATATATATATATATATATATATATATATATATATATATATTACTTACTTACTTACTTACTTATTGCTCCAGCGAAGGTCGGGGGGTCCCGTCCCTGTGCGTTGAGCCGACCAGATGAACCAGGTTTTTCCAATGCTGGCGGTCTTGTGCCAGCTGTTCTGCATCCTCTACGGCAACTCCGTGTTGTTGGAGGTCGCCCGCAACGACGTCGAGCCATCGAGTGCGGGGTTTCCCTCGTGGTCGTCTCCAGCCTGCGGCCTTTGGGTCAAACTGGAGAATGGCTCGTGTCGGATGGTCTGGTGGTAGACGAAGGACATGGCCAAACCAGCGGGTGCGGCGTTGTGCGACCAAGGAAGATGCTTGGGGCTGGCACGTGCGGGCTCTGAGCTCTTTATTGGAGACTCGCTGGGGCCACCTGATGTTCTCGATGGTTCTGAGAGCCCTGCTATCAAAACCATCGATTCTTGTGGCCAGGGTGTCGTTCAGGGGCCATGTTTCTGAGCCATAAAGCAGGATAGGGAGTACGGCGAGGTTGTAAATGCGGAGCTTCGTCTTGCGTGCGATGGTCTGGTGCCGCCAGAGTGGTTTCCAGAGAGACTGCAGAGCAGATGCTGCCAGGGCTCTTCTGCGGAGAATCTCTGGTTTTAGGTCCCCATTGTCTGTCACCATGGACCCCAGATATACAAAGCTCTTGACAGGCTCTACGATGTCGCTACCAATTTGGATGGGAGGTGGATCTGGTCCATCACCGACATACATGAACTTGGTTTTCGTCCAACTCACTTGCAGGCCAAGCCGCGCTGCCTCTTCGCTGTAAATGCCCAGAGCGTCTCTCAGCTGGCTGTAGGAAGTGCTGAGAATGATGGTGTCGTCAGCATACTCCAGGTCAGTCAGGTGGTAGTTGCCGAAAGACACTCCGGGGATGCGCTCACTAACCCTGAACATCAGATGGTCGATGATGCAATTAAAAAGGTCGGGAGCAGCCACACAGCCTTGGCGAACGCCGCTGGAGATAGCAAACCAGTCGGAGTCAATGCCGTTGATACGGACACAGCTCTCTGTGTTGCTGTAGAGCAGCTTGAACAGGGCTATGATCTTGGGTGGTGCTCTGAGAGCTTGGAGGATGTTCCACAGTGAAGAGTGGCAGACGGTGTCAAAGGCGGCCTTCAGATCAATGAATCCGATATATAGATGGCGATCTTTACGGAATTCACGGGTCTTTTCTATCAGCAAACGGACGGCAGAGATGTGGTCCGTTGTGGAGCGGTTGGGCATAAAGCCAGCCTGCTGGGGACGGCGGCAGCTTCTGATTGCTGGAAGGGCACGGCTGAGCAAGATCCTGGTAAAGACCTTGCCCGGGATGGAGAGTAAGGTTATGCCTCTGTGGTTTCCACAGACAAGCCTGTCGCCCTTGCATTTCCAGAAGGGCAAGATGACTCCTCTGGTCCAGTCGGTGGGCAGCTGCTCCGATTCCCACACCTGGTTGAATAGGCGGGTTAGCCACTCCACCATGCCATCACCGCCGGCCTTGAGCATCTCGCCGGTAATGGCACAGATGCCGGGGGCTTTCTTGGTGTTCAGCTTCTTCAGAGCAGCTCTCACTTCCTCGGGTGTTACGGGGTCTGTGCAGCAGGTGTCGTTAGGAGGTGCTGTGCTCGCAGCCCGTAGGAGGGTGGGATCAGCCGGGATGGTGCTGTGCTGCAAGAGGAGGCTAAAGTGCTCCTTCCAGCGCTCGAGGCAGTTGGCTTCTGTCATGATGAGGTTGCCGTCTGAGTCCTTTACCAGGGCTGTCTTTATGTGTGGGCCGCTACGGGCTTGGCGTAGTAGACTGAATACGCGGCTCATGTTGTTGTTATTGGCCGCGGACTCAAGCTGTTGGGCTTCTGCCTGCCAAAACCTCTCCCTATCTTCAGCAATGGCCACATTGCGCAGGCGATTCAGTCTCCGATACTCTGTGAGGTCGCCTCGGAGTCGGGCCTCACGCCGCTGGTCTATGATGTTTAGTGTCCTCTCTGATATCCAGGGCTTTCTCGGGGAGGATCGCGGGCGTCCGAGGACATTGTGAGCAGACTGGAGGACACTTTCCTTGAAGGCCGCCCAGTCTGTCAGCTTGTCAGGAGCCAGGGTATCAAGAGAGCGGCGGATGGAGCAACTGAAGTCTCTGGCGATGTTGGGGTCGCTGAGTCGGGAGGAGTCGGGGCGAGGCAGAGTCTTGTGCTGGTTGGCTCGGAGCTTTAGCTTGAGCTGGGCCACCAGCAGACGATGGTCTGTGTTGCCAAGCTGTGCTCCTCTGAACACCCGGCAGTTGGTTACAAACGACTTCCAGCGTCGTGATATCAGGATGTGGTCCAATCCCTTCCTGGTTCTGCCATCTGGGCTGTACCACGTCCAGTGATGGATGCATTTCCGGGGAAACCAGGTGTCAGCAACACAAAGGTTGTTTTGGTGGCAGAGGAGGAGGAGGCGGTTGCCATTGTCGTTTGTTGTGCTGTCAACGAAGGTGGTGCCGACAGGTGAGCCGGGGGACCGATCAATGCTGGATAGAGTGGCGTTGGCATCAGTGAGGATGATGGTGACGTCGTGTGGTGGGGCTTGGTTGACAGCCTGGTGGAGTTGGTCAAAGAACGCGTCCTTTGCATCCTCATCAGCGACATCGGTGGGGGCGTAGGCGACGATCACTGTCATCTTGCCGTGATGGTGGAGGAATCGAGCAGACAGTAGTCTGTCACTTATTGGTGTCCAGCTGATGAGGGACCTCCGGAGGGCTTTTGGAATGGCAAGAGCCACACCGTAAAGGCCGGTCCGACTCTCGGGGCCACTCCAGATGTAGCAATGGTTGCCAGCTGTTGTTTCACCATTGCCTTGCCATCGTACTTCACAGAGCCCTGCCATGGTGATGTTATAGCGACAGAGCTCTCGGGACAGCAGGGTGGCAGCTCCGGGGCGAAGGAGTGTCTGGACATTCCAGGTGGCGACACGGGTCTTATGACGAAGATCGATCCGTACTCGTTGGTCGGGGGCAGGCTGGGGTCCGTTACCGTGTTGGTCAGTCCGGCTTCTTTCTCTGGTCAGTTTCGTAACAAAGTGTGTTTCTCCTGGGTGAGTTGTTAGCCCTCCGCAGGATAGTCGGTTGGTGGGGCTGCCACCTCACAGCGTACCGACACGCTGGGGTCTTTGTTTGTCTGGAACCTACCCCGGAGACCGGCCCGCCATGGGTGACCCTACCAGGAGCAAGCTCCCGACGGTATCGCTCTCCAGGGTCACTGGAACACGCAAGCCCCCTCGCCGCATCAAGGCCAGACCCATCCGAGGGGGATATATATATATATATATATATATATATATATATATATATATATATATATATATATATATAGCGCGTGTGCGGCACAGTTCTGTGGTCGTGGGAACCTCCTGCGTGGGTTCAAATCCAGCTCCCGGCCTTACTGTGCGGAGTTTGTATGTTCTCCCCGTGCTTGCGTGGGTTTCCTCCGGGCACTCCGGTTTCCTCCCACATTCCAAAGACATGCATTTCAGGTGAATTGGCCGGTCCAAATTGTCCCTAGGTGTGAATGAGCGAGTGAGTTGGCTGTCCCTGTGTGCCCTGTGATTGGCTGGCAACCAGTTCAGGGTGTCCCCTGCCCACTGCCCGATAATTGCTGGGATGGGCTCCAGCACCCCCCCCCGTACTGCTGAGGGACTTCAATGCTCATGTAAGCAATGGCAGCGTGATCTAAACTGAAGTGGTGTTTCATTATTGGACCTATGTGCTCATCACAGCTTGTCTATTAAAATCCTCATCTTTAAACAGGAGTGGTACGCCATCAACACTGTGTATAGTTGAGATGGGCCGCTGCTGACCGTGACCTCGGACCTGTATAAGTTCTGTTGTCTGTTTTATCTCTCTTTTTAGACCAACCCGAGAGGGCGGCGCTGGTGTTTCTGGGAGGCGTTTCCGTCGGTCTCCTGGTCACGCTCTGCGCTGTCGTCTTTCAAATCCACTGTCGCGCCGACTGTCACTACGGCAGGAGTAAACAGCCTCGCCATCGCCATCACCATCGCCATCACCACAAACATCCCCACCATTGCCAACGCCACATCGGTCAGCACTACCAGCAGCCCGCCAACCCAGACCGAATGGCCGTTGTCCCAACGGAGATGGCGGCCAGGCCAGCTGGGGATAGCGAATCAGAAGAGGAGACAGCAGATATGTCATCCTGGAGAGGCCAACGATTTGAGAGGGCGCTACTGCACACTAGCATGTTTACATCAGCCGAAGGTATCTTAATATACTACTGGTTCACAAAAACATGTTCCACCCGTGACTTTTCCATGAAGGACCATTGTGCATTTTTTAGCGCAGGGGTCTGCAACGGGGGGCCACTAAGGACAGCCGGTGGATATGTCCTTTAAATAGCCCACAAGTGATGGGTCATTATGATTTTATAGAAAAACTATTATTTTAGTGGTTGACTGAGTCGGTTTAATCTTACTTCCATTAACAAACCTGGTAATTACGAAATAGCAACATAGTAATAACAGTTCTATTTTAGAAATGCATATAAAACTGAGTGCCCTTTTGTGCTAACGTCACAGACCAGAACGGACGCAGGACTCAATTGTATGCGTTTCTCAGATTTTATTGAAAGAGAGTGACCAGGGCTGGAGATCAGAGGCAATGTCAAGTTCGTAATAGTAGTCGTAGGCAGGCGGCAGGCAAAACAGGCGTAGTCAGGTTCGGAAACGGGTCGAAAAACGGGAATCAGGCAGGAAACAGGTTTTAACAACGATCTGACAAAGTTTGAACTGAAGTCGGGGGCTTAAGAAGGGTGTGGCCACCAATCAGCCTGTCCGGGCTGTTGGCGCCAATCAAGCTGCCACAGGTGTTCCAAATAGGCAATTATGACAGCTAATTGGTAACAAAAAGTAGCTCTCAGCTTGAAAATGTTGGAGGCCTCTGACTTAGCGCCTCTTTTTGGTAAACTAAGGAGGGGTTCATTTTTGCCCGGCTGACTAAAAACAGCCGGCTCTTTCGGCTCTTAAGCGACTCTTCAGATTGTTTTTGTTGATTTAATACAAATACAGTATTACCAATTATTATGTGTCGGACTGGCGATCAGCGAAGTCGGACTGGCGATCAGCGGAGTCGGACTGGCGATCAGCGGAGTCGGACTGGCGATCAGCGGAGTCGGACTGGCGAGCAGGAGAGTCAGACAGGCGAGCAGGGAAGTCAGACCGACAGATGAGTATGGAAGGTCGGCCAACAGGCACAGCGTTGAGGCCGACAGGCGCGGCGTTGAGGCGCCAAAGCTTCCCGGAAACCCCATTCGAGGCACAGCAATGGCCACGGCGGGCGGGGCTATGGTTCGAATGGGCAGGAAAGGTGACGGCCCGGCCGGAGAAGAAAACCCCGGGAGGCGGGGCTGATGCCGACAGGAGTTCACTCAGCTGACGCAACATGAACGCAGTCCGCTGAGCTAATTGCTCCATCTGGCGTCGTATTCTCCGTTGAGTTTGCTCAACCTGCAGTTGAAGGGCAGTGACATCACTGGGTGATCGCCAGACAGCGCCCTCCGTCCGATTCAATTGCCGTAGAGCGTAGGGAGTGTCTAGCTTTCCCCAATTTGCGCTGGTGTGAGCATCCGCTGGGTCCAAAACTGGCTGGAACCTTCTGTCACGCAGCAGGAGCAGGAAACAGAAAAGGACCCATTCGCGTAGACGTAGTCACAATTTATTGGGGGAAGAGGAGGAGGGTGCACAATCGATCCGGGAATCGATGGTCGCAGGAGTGGATTAGAAATCCACTCAAAAGATAAGAATTTCCAAAAACAAAACAGGATCAAAGACGGGCAAATTCACGGAACTAGGCATTTAACAGGATTTAACATAAGTCTCACATAAGTCTCACAGAGTTTAACCAGGTATAACAAACGTTCCAGCTAAGCACAGTTAGAAGGACCCACAGAAACATGTCAGGCAGGACGGAAGGAAAACTGAGATCACTTGCACTCGTTTCTTGGTTTTTATTGGAAGGAAGGAATGACAAGACGTGAATCTCCGATCCGTTGTTTGACGGATTTTCGAGACTTGACAGGCGGGTGAAGGCTTGGCGGGAATGGTCGCGGACAGGCGTAGTCGTCGTGTTGTTGGTTGGGGCTGGAGAAGAAGGGCGTCGTTGTGTTCGGAAGAGAGATCAGGAGTCAGGCGGGCAGGGCAGGTCATAGGCAAATTCAGAAACGGGTCGGCAATGGAGATCAGGTAGAAAAACAGGAGGCAGGCAAAGAGTCGGAGGTACGGGGTTTCTGAGCAGATGGCAACAGATCGCATAGTACAATCGGATAAAGTGTTACCGGAAGCTGGGGATTTAAATGTACAGGGTGCGCCAATCAGCTGTCCTGGCTGTTGGCGCCAAATCCTGAACACAGGTGTTCCCGATCCGGGTGATTGTGACAAAACAATTAGTCAATGCTAGTCAGCCGGTGTCCATGGGGGGGGCCAACTGGGCGCCATGGCAACCGCGCAAGACATGACACAGAATCCATGAAAAATGCATATTGACCGATCACACGTGGAAAAAAAGCATGTTTTGAATGATAAAGTCTGTTGCTTATGTTTATCATGCATCATTGCTGTGCAAAGATGTTTTTGGGGGGCTAAGAAAAATGTCTTATTTTCCTCGTGCCGAGGTTTTGAGTTTTTCCTTGCCCTCATGTTGGTTTAAGTTCAGGGGAGGGTGCAACCGTAACCAGTGCAGTCTTTTGAGACATCTTATGATTAAGGGCTACACAAATTTAATGACTTGACTTGACATGCATTCAATATGCCTCCACTGAGACTCCTGTCTGGTGACGCCACTGGATCAGTCTAAAAAATAATTCTTTGTTCAAAGATAATTTGACGCTAATGTTAGTTGATAGTTTTGTGTTTGTGTGTGCTCAGAACTAGATCGGGCCCAGCAGCTTGAAGAACGGGAAAGGATCCTGAGAGAAATCTGGATGAACAGACAGCCAGACATCAGCACGGTCACTCAGAGCCTCAACAGATATTATTGACGACAGTAGAAGAAATCTGAAGAAAAAGAAAATGATTATGCAATAACCCGTGATCATTAATGGTCAAAGTCCACACATGTGCTCAAAACATATTTTTTACTGTTTCACAACTGAATTGGTGCTTTTGTGTATGTGAGGAATGTGATTGTGTTTCTGTGTATGGGGGGCACGTTTCCCTTATTTTATCTTTTCAATGTTTTGCAAACTAAAAATAGAAGATGAAAACAAGGGACCAAATGTGTGATTGATGGGATTAATCCTGGTGCTTTTACTGTTGTTGTTTGATGTATTTCTTGTGGGGCTCCAACTGACAATTTTTTTCAAAATTGATAAATTGTCGATTATTTTTTAGAATAATCAATGGATCGGATTTCTAAAAGACATTTTTTATTTCCTCCTCTTTATTCAAAAATTGAAGTTTTGGACAGATAGTAAGCAGTGTCAGCATAATTTTTAACACTTGGGAGGTATTTTTACATATTTTGTCTTTTTAATGGTTTTGCTTTCTATATGATCAAAGAAAAAACATCGGAAAAAACAATCTACGTAAGTTATCAAAATAAAAGAAACATCTATTACTCTAAGCTAAGATCCGCTAATATCATCTTCGATAAAGGTATTTCTAACCCCAAATTTTGAGCCAACAGAATGAATGGTCTTATTGGCATTTTACGTACCTAGTGGCTCATAAATCCATGATACAACAACTCAATAATCTAGTACCCAACGCTTTTTATAAGATTTAAAAATTAATTTTATCGATTAGTTGTTACAGCCCTAGTTGTTTAAATAAAGTGCATGCAAAAAGAAAGAGATTGCAGACCCAGTTTTTATTCGAGATTGAATTGAAGCAGATATTCAGAACATTCGCTGTTGTTCAACTGATATATGAAATTTGGTTTCAATATATGATACAGAGATCCCTCACTTTTTTTTGTTATTGTGGACCACAACCACCCGCAAAGAATAAAAATCCACGAAGTAGCGTCACACCTTCATAAAAGCCCCCAAGGGTTACACTTCCTTCGAGATTACATCATTATGGACTGAGAGTATATGACTGCAACCAATACAAATTATAGATCTCCGAATAGTAACACACAACACATAAATTGCACTTAAAGGGATGTTTTTATTGTCACAATACAAAAGTCCAACAATATTGAAGGGCTTCTCATTTCAGTGTAAGAAAGCAATTCTTCACATTAAACTAGACTGTCCTGAATGTAGCGGATTACCACTAGTTTTATCTCCAGGTCACCCATGGCTAAAGGACCTGGTTGGCGTTGGCAAGAAACAGGGTCCACAGCAGTGGCTTAGGGGAGTTGCTAGCCTAACCGTAGCATTAGGCCGGAACAGCGGTACTGTTTTTGCCTTTTCTCCGACGCTGCCCCAGTCACACCGTGGGGCTGCACTAACTACCCATCCACCGTGCCACAAAATGAATTAATATTTTTATTATATTAAGTGACACTGGTTTTGTGTTTGGTATGTGGTAATTAAATTTTAACCCGTATTTGTTTTATGCTCTGATATCCATCCATTATCTGCACCGCTTATCTTCGATAGAGTTGTAGGGGTTCTGGAGCCCATCCAAGCCATCTTCGGGCAGTGGGCAGGGGAAACCCTGAACTAGTTTCCAGCCAGTCGCAGGGAGGAGGACATCCCCCAACTCAAGATCACTGCAGCCCAGTTGTGTTGAGATCTGAAAGACAACTCACTCACTCATTTACACCTAGGGACAATTTGGACCGGCCAATTAACCTGACCTGCATGTTTTTGGAATATGGGAGGAAAGCAGAGTGCCCGGAAGAAAACCGACGCAAGCATGGGGAGAACATGCAAACTCCACACAGGAAGGTTTGATCTCATGACCTTAGAACTGTGCTGTGGACGCGCCAACCACTGCGCCGTCGTGCATGTTCTGATGATCTTTTTCTATTTATTAAAAAAAAGTCTTACTTTTGCAGGGCTTGGAACAGATTAGCGCATTTACACTCAAAAGGCATTTCTACTTGCAAATGTTTCAGGTTATAAAGCTACTCCCAGAACGAAAGAGAAGTACCACTGTAACATTGCATTATGTCAGCTGACATTACATGGACTCTCCGGTGTCCTACGGCACACACAAAGGAAGCAGAGCCTCCCAGCAGGGGGATGCTAATCGCTCGGCATTCAGATTTCAAATGAATCGCGCATGTGCCAAAATACAACTCACAGACACTGCCTGAAGTGAAGACAGTACATGTCGTTTGTACTGCTGCTGTTCATTTATTACTCTGTCTAGTTTCAGTCACGTCAGCGATGTATTTGCAGACCATGGGATGATAGTTCATGGCCCCTGTCATGAAGGTCGGGTATGTAAATTCAAAATATTCTACTTGCTGGTGCTATCTTCAAGCTGAAATCATCATTGGAGCCTCTGTCAAGCTGCTTCTGTTAAGTGTCTCTCTTAGATGCACTCGAATAAACTTTCCTTTTTTTTTACCTTTTTTGGGCGCTAGGTGGCCAGAATATCAATGCTCAAAGTAAGATTAAAGCAGATAAGGCACCAAAAAATAAATAAATATAAAGGCTCTTTGAAATCAGTTGGGTATTGTTAACACATACTTTTTACATTTTTAATGACATCCCAAAGTACGCACTCCACCTATAAATAAAAACAAACTAATAAATAAATTAGTATTATTATTATTAGTAGTAGCATGAGTAATAGTAGTAGTATTATAAACGTGGTTTGGGTCATTTTTCTGTCTTTTTTTTTGGACTGTTTCATACCCTTTTTTATGTGTCATTTTTTTCTGTTGTTTTTTGGTCTATTTTTTGTTTAGGTTTGTTTTTTGTAATTTTTGGTCGTTTCCTGGTCATTTTGGGAGCCTTTTCAGTCATCTTGGTCAAATTTCATACTTCATACACGATGCCTGACAAACATGGCAATGACTTTATGTACGTTTTCAACTATGTAAAATAAATAAAGACTTCTCGACCTGTTTTTTTTTTCTAAATATAAAAAAATCTGCGTTGGTATGTAAATGTTGTTGTTTTTTTAACTTTACCACTAGGAGGCACTAAATATTATACACTGTAAAATAGTGGGGTCGTGTGAGGCTCTGTCAAGGAGGGTGCGGGAGCGTTTAACCAAGGGGACCTTTTTACTTTTCATTTAAACTTTCAAAAGAATCAAGTGCAATTGCACCCCCACTACACTAGGAAGCAGTCTCGCTCTCATTGGCAGTGTTTTGTTTACATTTAACCTCCATGCCATGCATATCGCACAGCCCTGCGATTGGCTGGCAACCAGTTCAGGGTGTTCCCTGCCCACTGCCGGGAGATGGCTGGGATGGGCTCTGGCCCACCCCCCCGCGACCCTAATGAGTATAAGCGGTACGGCTGATGAGATGAGATAGGCATTCAGTATGAAGTGTAGATACGAAGTGGAGCAGACCCCATGAAGAAAATTATTGGGCCGGATAAGGCGACAGACTTCTGGGGGGCTGGGCTTGTGGGATGATTTCATCTTCTGAGGGGGGTGCATGACAGAAAATAATTATAAAGCACTGCTTGAACCTAACATTTGCCTTATTACCTGCATATCTTATTGTGTTCTCAGTTAAAATTTGTTTGTCACCTGCATGCCCATTCTTTTTAGTTATGGGTGTGTTCTAAGTCAAGTAAAATCAACTTTTGTTTACCCTAAATCACAGCCACATTAATCTTGATTAAGGAGAAAACAAAACGGGGTTTTAAAGTTCAGCAGCCCTAGGCCGGAATACAGTTTACTTGAGCATTGTATAACTTCATAACTGGCAATATAGTACACTACTGGCGGCAGCATTATCCCCCAGAAATGTGGTTGTCCCTCTGAGCTCATGCTTTAAATTGTAGCGTCATCATGAGGTTAACACTGCTATTGCATGCCTCCGAACTCAGTAACATAAATTGTGCCGAAATGACCTCACAAGCTGAACATGGGTTTTTCCTTTTTATAGTCAAGCTAACCGAATTGCTTTGAAGCACCATTTTCCTATTTCCTATTTTTGCTGTTGTGATTTCTAACCCTTGATAGATTAAGATAGATATCTATCTATCTATCTATCTATCTATCTATCTATCTATCTATCTATCTATCTATCTCTCTCTCTCTCTCTCTCTCTCTCTCTCTCTCTCTCTCTCTCTCTCTCTCTCTCTCTCTCTATCTATCTATCTATCTATCTATCTATCTATCTATCTATCTATCTATCTATCTATCTATCTATCTATCTATCTATCTATCTATCTATCTATCTATCTATCTATCTATCTATCTATCTATCTATCTATACTTTATTCATCCCCGTAGGGAAATTCACACTTCCAGCAGTATCCTTGTGTTGAAAAATAAAATAATAAAAGAAAAGAAATAGAATACATAAATACCCAACATAACGTGCTGATATAGAGTATTTAAATAGTGCTACTTAAAATACACACTGTATTAAAAATAGGGTAATATGCAAATGTCAGGGTGGGGTTTAATGTGGGCTTTTACTCCCCCAGGTGGAGTTAAAAAGCCCCATGGCATGAGGAAGAAATTATCCCCTCAGTTTGTCCGTGGAACAAGACTGTGACAGCAGTCTGTCGCTGAAGCAGCCTCCTCAGCTCTCAACACAACTGGGCTGCAGTGATCTTGAGTTGGGGGATGTCCTCCTCCATGCTGGTGTCGAGAGGGGGAGGGACAGCTGCGGTACTCTGGCGTGAGAACGAGTGGAGGTGGTCATGGATGATGTCACACGCTACTTCCGCATCGGCGCGTGGTGGGATGTAAACAACCGCGAGAAAGAGAGCAATAAGATTTAAAGAAAATAAAAATTGTAAGGACAAATAGGCCCAACAGTGCCCACCCATGGACACGCTCTGCCTGCCCAAAGAAAACTGGATGTAGTGAAGAGGGCAGTGTGAAAAATGAAAAAGAGACAAACAAAAGTAAAAAATAAAATAAAAAAGGAAAAAAAGAGAGAAAAATAAGAAGAAAATTAGAAAGCAGGAAAAAAAGAAGCAAAAATCTGCGGTGGAGGGAGACAAAATGATAAGAGAAAAAGGAAAATAATAAAAAGAAGTAGTAAAAAAATAAGGATAAGGGGAAAATGCAAGAAAATAGAAAAAATTGCAGGAATAGATACAAAAGAACAAATGGGAAAAAAGGAGTGGGAAAAAAAAATAATGCAATAAAAGAAGTGAAATGCTACGGAAAAAAATAAACAAAATTGAAAAAAAGGGGGTGGCACGGCAGATAAGTGGTTAGCGCTCCCGCAACAGAGTTCTGAGGTTATGGGTTCAAATCCAGCTACCAGCCTTCCTGTGTGGAGTTTGCATGTTCTCCTTGTGCTTGCGTGGGTTTTGTCCGGGCACTCCGGTTTCCTCCAACATTCCAAAAACATGCATTTCAAGTTAATTGGCAGGTGTATCTAGGTGTAAAGGAGCGAGCGAGTGAGTTGACTGTGTCTGTGTGCCCAGCGACTGACTGGCAACCAGTTCAGGGTGTCCCCTGCCCACTGCCCTATGATAGCTGGGCACCCCTGACTGAGCATAAGCCGTGCAGATAACGGATGGAGGAATGAAAGAAAAGGGAAGAAGAGAAAAATAGAAAAAAAACATACAAAATTAGAAAGAGATGGAAAAATAATAAAAGAAGAATTGAAAGGCTCAGAAAAAAATAAACAAATGAAGAAGACAAAAAATAGAAAAGGAAATAGCGAAAAAAATAAGAAAAAAGCTGGAAAAAAAGGAGTAAAAAGCTAGGGCGTGACAAAAAAAGAAGAAAAGAAAAAGGAAAAGAGAAATGAAAAATATTAAAAACAGGAAAAAATATTTTGGAGGGTCCCTTGTTCAATATATCCATCCATCCATCCATTATCTGCACCGCTTGTCCTCAGAAGGGTCGAGGGGGTGCTGGAGCCCAACCCAGCTATTTTTGGGCAGTGGGCAGGGACATCCTGAACTGGTTGCCAGGGCAATTTGGACCAGCCAATCAACCTGATATGTTGAGATGAGATGTTTTTGGAATGTGGGAGGAAACCGGAGTGCCCGGAGGAAACCCACGCAAGAACGAGGAGAACATCCAAACTCCACACAGGAGGTTCGATCTCAGGACCTCACGCCCTAACCACTGCGCCGCCATGCTGCCCTTGTTCAATATATTACTAATAACAACGTAATATTCTACAAAAAATAAATTTAAAAGATTTGGATGGGAGGTCAGATAGATTCCTTCGCAATTTTTCTTGGTAAACTTTAGGAAGAACTGACTGTCAGCCAGGACAACGCTTACTGTTCAAATTGTTCAGTCCAGTATATATAGAACACAATTTAAACTACAGTTTACAGTCACAGACTGTCACACCTGAAGACCCTGTTTTGGCTGTAAATTGCCAAATAGTCCTTTATATTCAAGTTCATTTAACAATCAAGTTTCGCTGTCGAGACATTTTATAATGAAAAAACACAGAATAATCCTAAACCCAAAACAAATGTAATCCCCAGAAGCCCTAACCAAGCACCTAGAGCAAATTTGTTTGGGTGAGCAATAGGCAATTAAGAATTTATTCGAGCGTCTCTAAGAAATAAAGACAAAAGTGTTTTTTAAACATCTATAACCCTACTAAATCATAATAGAGCTCTGCCTTGAACTTTTAACTCATTTAAACATTTTGATGGCGTCATAATAGTTTGCAATAGTCTTTGATCTGTGCAGCCCTTTGATACTCTTTGTGATTAAGGGCTATACAAATAAACATGACTTGACTTGACTTTTATATTAAGCAACTTAAAACTGGAAACCCTGAATGACAACAAAATGCCTATTAAAAATATTGATTTTTCAGTGCATCAACAAATAAACAACAAAATACATTAGGAAAGCTGATCGTGCGGTGCGAAAAAAAATTGGGGGTGGGGGCTATTAAAAGTTGGCCCCTTAAGCATTTGAAATGCCCGCCCCCACCACAACACCAAGACCCTGTCACACCCCCATCCTTCAATATTTATGTCTGTAAACAGCCCTGGTTCATGTATTCAAATCAATGTGTTTTCTGTAGCACTAGGAGGCACTAAATGTTCCACACTGTCCCTTTAAACATATGTTAAAACAAAATAGTGAACTTGTCATTTGAATGGCTGCAGCCTCTTTTAACAGGGCATGTGTAAGCAGGCAGTGAACGCAGGTTCTGCTGCATCTATCCCAGCCAGCACAACCCTGCCTACCTTCCTCCCTCCCTCCATCCATTCCTCTCTCTCTCTTTCTCTCTTTTTCTCTCTTTCTCTCTCTCTTCTCCAGGACCAGAACGGGCCGGGTCGTCAACCCGCTACCTGGTTCTGGCTGTTCTAGAGACGAGTTTTTGCGCATCCTAGGGCTCTGCCATGAGGGACTACTCGGCTCCGACGCGCCACGAAGGATCCTGCATGGCATGCTGCCAAGTTTGTGTCTTCTTCTTCACTGCAGTCCTCATTGTCGCAGAGAGAACGGCGCGTGAGTCCTACCTGGGACAACACACACATACACACAGATATGTATCCATGCATGATGCGTTTGCGCTCACCTGCAGAAACACAATCTGGACCAACCACGACAAATTATGTCAGACCAGGACATGCAAGTAATGGTTCAACTACAGTATTAGTGAAAGTTAGGCATTTTTTTCTGTGACGTCACGGACTGCAGCAGTGCATGATGCTACACCCTGCACGCATGCTTGCCATCAGAGCAAAAGTGCTGATTCATGCCTCATGCTATCGTCGAATTCCTTCTGCACTGTCGCAAAAGGACTTTAACAATAACATTGAGACTGCAGCGACAAGATCACCCGATTATTATTATTATTATTTGGGGGGGGGGGGCATTGTGTGGGTATTCGAGTGATGCAGAGGCGGCAGTGGCCAACTATGGACACTAGGCCCACCAGGGGCGTTGTTTTTTATTTGTTAGTGCAGCATAAAAATGGTGAAAGTAAAAGTAAAAAAGACCAGCTTACAGAAGTCCCAACCCAACCTTAAAACCCCCAAAAAGATAAAAAACGAGGGGTTCATTCGGAAGAGTCTAAGAAATGCACACACTTTCACGCACATCATGAACAAGCTGACTGAGGCTGCAATGATGACCTAAGCAAGGGGGTGGTGACAAAGAGTAACAAAGTTCAAATTTCTGTTCAGCTCCTTCATGGTTTCAATTCCCCGTATGAAGCAATAATAAACCTTACAAACACAACGAAGCACCTATTGTCTCCCAGCAAGACGGACTATGTAGGCTTAAATAGAATTAACCCAATAATTCATGTATGCACGTTTATTTTATTTACCAAATGAACAACAAAAACACTTCTTCCAGCATCTTTCTTAGTTCTTTCCCCTCTTGCTTGTAAATTTTGTGTTGCTTGTTATATGTAGCAGCGCAGGATTTCACAGACTCCTTCTGTTGTACAGACACTTTACTGAAACTGTCACAATTAGGTTTGATTTGCAACAAATATGTCAGAATATCAGTACACATTGTCGTCCTATACTCTATATGTGCTTTCCTCACATGGCTGAAAACTCTGCCATTGTCAGCATTAGAGTGTGGATGGCAGAGCTGAACATTGTAAATCTCTTTCATTAAAAAAATGCTCTCTTGCCCAAATGCATTTTTTTTATTTTAACTTGTGTAGCTAAAAAGACTCTGGATTAATACAGTAACCAGAGGAAAACAAAGATAAAGGAAAAACAAAGAACAAAAGATGAAAAAAAGCGGAACGAATAAGCAAAAAACTTGGGGAAAATAAACAAAAGAAAAGAAAAAAAGAATATATTTAAAAAAAAACGTGTGAAAAAAGATTAATAATAATAATCATTTACAAAAAATGTTATTCGACCAACACAATTTAAATGACAGAAAAACGTAGGACATGTGGGGAAATGTATAAGTTTACAGGTATGCAGTCATCATTGGATGCAACTCTGGACAGCTTTTAGACAGCCATTCCATACTCTTGACTTTCTTTTATATATCAAAAGAGGCAAATACATAAAATTGGCACAAATCAAATATTTTCACTTAGCAATATATCCATATCATATACATATCAAATGTTATTTTACTTGAAAACAAGATTTCAGAGAGCAATAGCACATTTCCAGTATTGGTGAATCCATTCAGATGAAAATTTTGTAACATGACAAAAATAATTAGAAAAATGTCGCATCTAATGGAATTGTAATCCTACGGAGTCAAACCAAATGAAATATTTTCTCATCTGACCCAAACGTTTCAGACACTATGTATCAGAATGCCAACAATAGAAATGCTGACATCAGGCTTAAGAAGCTATGGCTCACAAGCCACAATGGCTCTTTTTTTAAGATAGGGTAGGAGGTGAAAAGGTGCTCTGCATTTATCCTTGATAGTCACTTATGATAAACTGACTGTCAGACATGCAAAGCTAGGATAAGTATATATAGATCAAAATTTTAACCACAGTTTACAGTCAGGGTGTCAGCTGCAAATCCTGTTTTGGCTGTAAATCGCTATTTTCCTTGGTAAACTTCAAGACAAACTGACTTTCAGCCAGGACAACGCTTGCTATTTAAGTGGTTCAGTCCAGTATACATAGGACACAATTTAAACTCCAGTTTACAGTCACAGAGTGTCACACCTGCAGACCCTGTTTTGGCTGTAAATTGCTATATGGAAGCGCTTTAAACAATCAAGGCTCACAGTTGGAACATTTTATTATGAATACACACAGAACAATCTTATACCCAAAACAAATATAATACCCAGAATCTCTAACCAAGCACCTTGAGCAATTTGATTGGGTGAGCTGTAGGTGCTAGGGAGTTTATTCGAGTGTCTCTAAGAAATAAAGGCAAAACATTTGGTACACTGCTGCCATCTCCTGGCCAAAAGTCATGATCACAGACTTAAGTTTTTAAAGATGAACCCCACCTTTAAGTAACTGCGGAAGAGAGACACATTTTGATTGGTATAGTTATATTGATATGGGACACAGGGTTTGGCGTTATTATTTTATAGATTTTGAGAAACCATCAAACGTCACATAATAAAATAAAATGTGCTGAAGAATTGGCTTTTGTCTGGAGAGCAGATTTGGCAGTTTTGTTAAATTTTGTGTTAATGTATATGGTGTGGCTCTCTCTCAAAATAGAAAAAGGCAAATTATTTTTTGCTCTAATGGCTCTTTGGCATCAAATGTACATTTTTTTTAACATCCGTCTATATTCTTTACTGCATGCTAACCATGAAGGGCAACAGTTTAGCTAAAGCCTAACATTTTTAGCCGGTGAGCTTGGTAAATCAGGGCACATAAAACAAATTGCATATAAAAAAAAGACTTCTTTCTTAAAGTGAACACAGTTACTGTGTGAAAATGCACCATAATAAAGGAACTCAACTGACATAAACTGTTTTTGCAGTGGATGCCCATTGCATATTAACTACATCTCTCCCCCCTCTAGTTATCTACTGTTTTGTCTATTATCTATGGGTTGGTCATAACTACTGCTATGCCTACCTGGCTGGATTCACTGCCCTCTTCTTACTACCAGGTGAGATAGACAGACGGACTAGATGAGACAAGACAGTAAATATAAATGATTCTCAATTGAAGTTTTTGGACTGTCCATGCTCCAGGTTGGGGTCCACAGTTGCTCAGCTACCTGTGGTACCTGTCAGATGGAAGGATCCGCAGGAAATCTCTCACATGGACACATGTTCTGCATTTGGGTATTTTCAAAAGGTTGTCTTTTTTTGTCTTTCTTCCACCTGAGAAAAAAATTGTACTGTCCATCTTCCTTTATCGCACAGGTTACATTCCGATAAGGACCTGTGATAGGCAAAATCCATGAAGTAGAAACCTTTGATTTTCTTATAATTATTTTACAATGAATAGAACAAAATATAATAGAATAGAATTAAATAGGATAGAATATAACAGAACTGTCTTTATTGTCATTGATAACGTCGTGAACATTGTTTGCTTGTTTGTGAACCAATATTATAAGTGTGAATCCATGAGGATGAATTTCTAATAAAAGACTTAAAATGGAAAAATAAGATTAAAAAAAGAGTGTTAAATAGGCAAATATTTACATGAGACTGGCCTATGTCACAAGTGCATCAGAAATATTAGATAGAATAAACATAAAGTTTGTATTATACACTGAAACAAAAAACAACCTCAACAAAAAGTACTGTATAACCATTTTTTTAATTGTGAACTGAAAGAGACTGTTTGGCCAATCAAAATCTAGAGGACAATGCACGATGCAAATCAGTGAAGTAACAATACCTTAAAACTGAACCACGTTATTGCAAGGGTTCACTGCATTTACAACAGAGGTGCATTGACCTCTGTTTCTGCTAAGTACATTATGAGCAAAAGGTGCCAGTAACACATTGCAAAAATTGTCAAAACGCTTTTTTTGTGTCTGCGGGTCTCTCCAGGTTGTGGGACTGCATACGTCTTCCAGATATGGACGTGTACGGGGAAATTATGCAGCAGGCCGACGTTTCGGCGTTACGGCTGCTGGAGGCCTTGGTGGTCACCCTCCCTGAAACACTGCTGCACGCTTACATACTCATCTGCACTGACATAGGCATCAAATCACCAGGTAATCAAAGTGCGTGAATGTACTTAAACTAGAGGTAAGATCGGGCCTATAAAATCCAACCTGACCTGATCCAGCCCTGGGTATAAAAGCCTGAACCAGCTTGAACCCGACAAATTAATTTCATCTGAGAAACCGGGCCGAAAGTGAACCTGAAGCTGCATTTCAGTGCTGTACTTACTTCCGTGCAGAGTGTGCGCTTTGACACCGAATTACCTTTTTCGTCTGAAGCACAAGTGGCGCCGAAATGCAGCACAGAGGTAGTTTCGGTTTACTTTGGGTTCGGTCCCTCAAATCAAGTTTGTACTTTTGCGGGGAAATACGCGTGGCACTGAGGTGCAGCGCCAACGTGCAGACTTTGGCCCCGAAGCGCGCAATCCAGCGTCGAAGTACGCGTCACGCTAAGGTGCAGAGCCAAAGTGTGTTACTTTAGTTAAAGTTCCTTTACTTCAGAATAATGTGATTTAAGTAGAAGTAAAAAGCAATCATCCAAATACTTATTTGTGTAAAAGTAAGCATGCTGTGCAGATCCTCCACAAAGAAAAAACAAACAGACAAAAACGTCAGAGGGTAGCCTGGTCCGGCTTAATGATTGACTTTTTATGCTCAAACCTGGCCCAAAAATCCTAGAGGGGCTGCAAGTGACCTAATTTTTTTAAAGTGGGATTGCACTTTTCGCTCTCTTTACCCAAGTGCGTATGGAGCATAGTTTTCGTTTGCATGCGTACTTCACACACAACAGGTGTGAACACAAAGTATTGACCTAACCATGTGACAACCCCACAATGGACAGTAGTAATCCATAGTAAACAGTGGACGAGGCCAGTAAACAGTAGACAACAACATCAAAAGCTCTACTATTCAACATTGGCAATCGGCAATGACCAGTCAAACTTATATTGTGCAGCTGTCGAATGGGGTAGCTCACCTTGTCGAAAAGCACAAGGAGCGCTATTTAGAGAAACTGAAGGTAGCATTAGCAATGCTAGCTACCGACCTATACAGTTGTTCTCCTGACATATGCACACATCCAACCGGATCCTCCAGTCTGCCTGACTTCAGTCCACACCATCGGTACATTATATTGTAAATGGAGTTCCCCATACCAAAATGCTGATCCAAAAGCTTATAAAAGTCTGGATGCGTATTTGTTCTTTGTAGCTGGTACACTTTGTTGGGATTCATTCAAATGCACCCCGCCGTAAAATGTCCCCTAAAAAAACTTTTTATAATTTTTGAGGAACGTAATAGAACAGTAAAACATTTGCACCTGGTATTTTGTGAATCAGCCCTCATTCGCTTTATCTTTGGGCACTTTGGTAAATACTATATTTGTAATGGCTATCTAACTCTATGGTAGTCTATTTTTAAGGGTGACGTGATCTGAAAATACGCAAACAGAGTCAGGTGTACCAAGTGGAGCACGCCATTGTTGGCATTCTGCAGCCAATGAAAGGCAGCCCTTTGACCTTTAGTAATGGTAACTGCAGAAAAAAATAATTAGTTAGATTATCCCGTTACTAAAAGATATTAAACAGTCTTTTTCTTAACTGCATCATTCCCAACAAATACAGTGCTCGTCTTCGTAAATGCCATCTGAGTCTGCGGTAGTCGCTATATTGAATTTACATGATCCGAAGACACGTGACCTAGATAAGTTGGAGAAGAGCCAAAAACAGCACAACAGGAAAATGGTGTCAGGTGTGCTTATTGCTAACAAAAACAGGAGCAACAAACAATATTAAGTTAATGTCCCTTTTGCCCCCAAGCCTCGGTGTGTTTTGCGGTGTGTTTGTTATCTTTGGCCTGGGCATTGGTCCTGTATGCCCGAGCATGTCATCTCATCCGACCGGGCCACCTGCAAATGACCCCCGCAGCCATCTTCTGTCGTCTTCTGTGGAGGGTAAACACTTTTAGGAGCACTTGGCAAAGCTGTGTGCACGTTGTACTACGAATGATTGTGTGTCTGCAGGTCGGCATGTTAGGATCTCGATTTGGCGTCCTCATGCTTTTCACGCGGGTCTTCAAACAGTGGATTCTTGGCGTTATTGGTGAGTAAAGCAGATGTGGGTTCATGGTTACAAAAAAAGACATTTGTGAAATGTGATGAAAATCTAGAGACAATGGACATTTGTGGCAACAGTAGCTCAGGAGGTAGAGCGAAAGGTCGCAGGTTTGATTCCTGGTTCCTCCGAGTTAAATGTCGAAGTGAACCCCTAATGTTCTTAAGAAGCAGGTAGGCGCCTTGCATGGCTGTCGCCGCTATATATATATATATATATATATATATATATATATATATATATATATATATATATATATATATATATATATATATATATATATATATATATATATATATATAAAACCTCGGTTTTCGAACGCCTATCAGTTCGAACAAATCGGTTCTCAACCAAAAATTTCGCCTTTCGTTCAAAAAATCGGAGTTCGAACGCCGGTACGCTAGGGGCGACGCTGAGCGGGTATGAGTGTAGATTGCCCCCGCCCCTCGTGAAGAACTGTTGTCACGGCAACGCGCACTCCTTTTCTGTTTTCGTTTTTCAAAAGCAGTGAAAGGAGTGTTTTAACCCCTAATTATGCCTCGGAAGAAGGTTGCTACAGGTGAAAAAAGAGGAGTAGTGCATACAACTATTGCATTTAAGAAAGAAATAATAGCAAAATATGAATAAGGTGTGCGAGTTTCCCTTCTTTCAGGAATACAGCATGGCTTCTGCTGACCGGTAAGAAATCCTATTCATAATTCTTTTCTTTATCTTTTAACCGCTCACCACTTGTTGTGGAGACCCGGGTGCTAAATGACGTGTAAATGACTTGATTTTTTTATTTTTACACGTTCATGTTAGCGTAATCTTTCGTACGGAAGATTACGCTAACGCGAACGTACGATTAGCCTGGGTTAGCTTTATGGTAAATATTCAAGATAAACATTCAGGGTGTTGGAACGGATTAAAACAATTTTACATTACTTTTCATGGGAAAAAACGGCTTCGGTTTTCGTACAAAGAAATGGAACGGATTATGGTCGAGAACCGAGGTTCCACTGTACTGCAAATGAATGAGTCACAACATTAGCTTTTCTGCTGGCTTTGATCTCTTTGATCTCAGTAGCAGTTCCCTCTGAAAAATGCCCAACAAAGCATATCAAAGAGCTTTCTTTTCAATTTACATAAAATACATTTTAGAATATCACAATACATTTGTACATCCATTTTAACAAGATACTTTTAACAAGAGATTGTATAGTAGATTTTTAACGTTTACAGTGAATTCAACATATTTTTCTTTAGTCTGAATTTTAACCAACATCATCCTTTTTAATATGTATGAGAAAATAGAAATAAGAACAATAATGAGTATAAAAACTGGTACAATTTACCTGCAAATGAATGAGTCACAACATTAGCTTTTCTGCTGGCTTTGATCTCTTGATTTCTACAAGGGGAATTACATTTTAGTAAAACAGAAACAAAACGAAAATAAATCTAAACAGTTTGACAATATCAATCACATTACTGTGCATGTTGAGAGATTTGTCAGCTGGGTTTATAATGTTTAAAATTAACTTCTTTTGTGGAGCACCAAAAGATGTGTCTTACCAGTAGCAGTTCCCTCTGAAAACTGCCAACAAACCCCGCCTCCCGGTCACATGTCAGAAGCCAAAACCAAGCCCCACCCCATACCAGCAGGTGGCACTGCTGGACTCATCCTTGCAGGATACTTACCAAAAACTACACATGTTTCACCAGGAATTTCAATAAAACAAAAATTATTATGAAACCCGTTACATATATATATATATATATATATATATATATATATATATATATATATATATATATATATATATATATATATATATATATATATATATGTGTGTGTGTGTGTGTGTGTGTGTGTGTGTGTGTGTGTATATGTCAACGGCATATTACATATCACAATTTTTTTTCTGAGATAATGCATTTAAACACAGTCTGTCTCGTCTGTGACGTCATGTGAAGAACACCAGCACAATCACAAACCAGACAGCATATTGGTTTACATGTTAATTAGTCAAAAAGGTTTTGAGTGTCTTAAGGGGTGGATGCAGCAATGGTACACTAAATAGCGAGCAGCCATAATGGGGCCAACTGGGAAAAAAACCCCAGCCCGGACCAGCAGCTAGCCGGCTGCGAAAATAAAAGACAACTGAGACCGTTAGGCGGAAAAAAACATGAGGTTGGCAAACGGAAAACATAAGTCACCACGAGCCAACAACAAAAAACTACCACGGCAACAAACACGAACCCGGCAGGGAGAAAAAAAACACTGAGCAAGACAGGCAAGCCAGCTATCTGACTGCTAACGGGGCTAACCTAGAGCAAACAAAACTGGAAGCCTTCTGGAGCCCACACGCTAATGTGGAGCTATGTGGATAATATTATATTAATTTCAAGACATGCAGCTAAAACCACGAAAGAAAAAGTCGCAATCACATACTTAAAAGGATGTTTTGAGTTCTCTTTGTCATCTGCTGATGTCACAGCTCTAGGAGATATGAGGTCAAACTGTCTACTTTGAAAAATAATTTCTAAAGATCCATGGCGCGTGAGTTCTGTGACTAATCGAAAAGAAAATGGACTTTTGTAATCCCTTTAACTTTATTCAAAAATGTTTCTAGGTGTGCATTGGCTAGGGGCAACATTTTGGATGGTTTCTCAGCAGATCGACATCATACGTTCAACTAGTCGATGGAGGGTTTTCAATCTGATTCTTGGAGCCATTCACATCTTTTTCTTCCTCAACGTCAAGTACGGTCCATCACGCTTCCGCATGGCTGGCTTCTATGTGGTATGTGACTCATTGCTTCGTGTATACAAGTGTTAATAATGTAATCCCTCGCTACTTCACTCTTTGTACTTCACGGCATCAATGCATATTGGTTGAAAAATATTCTTTCAAAATGTCAAAAATATTAGAATAATATTCAAAATCAAGCCTTTTTGCATGTGTACTCGATGCAAAATTGCAAAGTGATTTTTTCTTTTCCAGCTCACGCTGCTTAAGCATGCCATTGTGCCCCAGGTAAAATGAACAGCACTGTGTGGCATGAATCCAATGTCCCCTGAGAGCGGGGCCTTGAGGGCAAATTTGTGTTGTGTGTGGATGCTGTTTTATTACATTCCATGCAATGCACCTGTTATCCCTGTTACACTATTGCTGAGAGCAGGGGCCGTCAGAGCCTGTTTACTGGATAAACAATCGCAGAGCGCAGTTTTGGTGTGGGCTGCTGAAGAGTGCCTTTGAGGCCCACGTAAAATGGACTGTTCTGTTTTGGTCGCGATCCATTATCTCTATTGACTATTGCTGAGAGTAGGGGTTAAAGAGAGCAAATTAGTGTCATGGGTGGTGGCTTTTTTCTTCTTTTGGCCTGCTACCCATAATCCTTGGTCGACTATTAGTGCAGGCAGGTGTCGGCAGGCAGAGGGCATCTTAAAAATTCAGGCGGGAGGGCTAGTTCGTGGATTTTCACATAGCGATTGGTAGGGGAGACTCTCGTCCCCATTAACAACGATAAACGAGGGATTACAGTATTTGTGATTTGTCAGTAAAATCTTAATAATGGGTTCTATAAAGGCAAATAATAATAATAATTTTCATCATGGAAATGGTGGATAGATGTTCAATATGACCAATTTGTGGTCATCTTCAACTTTAGGTCATGTTTTTAGAGAATATTTTTCTCCTGTTGGCCTCATCCTGGTTGTTCAGCATGGTCTCATGGGATACAGTAGCCATCCCAGCAGCTGTCATCTGCAGCTTTCTTATTGGTAAGCCCAGCTACAGTGCTGTGAAAAAATATTTGCCCCCTTTCTGATTTCTGTGTTTTTCGCATATTTATCCCTCACAAAGGGTTCAGACCATCAAACATTGTATCATCACCCAAAGACAACCCGAGGAAGTTTTAAAATGTTGATTTAATTTCTTCAGTCACAAAATAGTCAAAGCCTATGTGCAAAAAGCAATTGCCCACTGAACTTAATAACGAGTTTGGCCACCTTTGGCAGCTATAACAGAAATCAAATGTTTATGGTAATTGGTCATGCGTCTTTAACACCAATGTTGAGTTATTTTGGCCTTTTTTTTGACATAGCCTTTGACTTGGCCATTCCAGGAACATCATTTTTTTAGAGGTGGACCTGTTGGTGTGTTTCAGATTATTGTCCTGCTACATGATTTAAGAGCACTTAAGTTTGAGGGTGTGAATTGATGGCTGTACATTCTCCTTCAGGATCTTCTGATGAACACTAGGATTCATTATTCCGTCAACCACAGCAATTTGTTCTGGTCTTGGCAGTGATTTTCTCCTGGGAACTCTTTCATGGAAGCCATTTTAGCCTGTGTCTTTCTTATAGTGGAGTCATGATCACTGACCTTAACTGGGCTGCTTTGTTGCCTCAGTACCAAGTCATCTTGCTGTGGTTGACAAAATAATGGCTTCTGGTGTTTACCTGAAGCTCCATCAGTTCGTGCCCTCAAACTCAAGCGCTCGTGGATCATGCAGTAGGACAACAATTTAAAAAAACACCAGCAAGTTCACCTCTGACACACTTAATCAATCTGTAAATCCAGAGCGGACAATTCCCCACACTTTGGAAACGGGCAAGAGTTACGCCAATTTTTAAGTCGGGGACACCAGACTAGGCATGTAACCATCCGCCTGTCATTATCTTGCCTGTGTTCTCAAAAGTGTTGGAAAAAATAGTGTTGAATCAGCTTATGGCTTTCATACAGTCATATAACGTCTTAGACCCTTTACAATGTGGTTTCTGTCCTCAATATTCCACAAAAACGGGAAATTGTTTTTTTGGGGAGGAAAAACTCAATCTGGCAGTAGATTGTGGTGAAATAGTTGGCGCAGTGTTTCCTGATCTTAAGTAAGGCGTTTGATACACTAAATCCAGATGTCTTGATCCACAAACTATCCAGCTTGAATTTTTCAACCAATACGTTACAGTGGTTCAAATCATATTTACAAGAGAGAAAACAATGGGTGGTGATTGGCAATTAAGCATCAACATTTCTAAAATCAAAAGCAGGAGTACCGCTAGGGTCCATTCTTGGGCCCTTGCTCTTTACATTGTATGTGACATGAGTTTATGGAGCATACTTGTCCCTTTTAAAATAAACAAAACTTAAACTCAATGGCTCAAAAAATATGTCTGTTTTCGCTGCCAGAGGTGGCCCAACTTCCCTTAGGTTCAGGGGGCTATTTGTTTTTCACATAGAGCCATATAGGCCTAAATTTTTGTGCCTCTATATATATCAACATTTCTAACCAGCGTTTAATTTTTTCCCTGGGTTGTCTCTATGTGATATTAAAATTAGTTTGATGATCTAAAACAGTTGCGCCGGGATAAATTTGCAAAAAAGACAGAAATCAGGAATGGGCCTAATACATTTTCATGGCACTGTAAGTTCCTGTAAGTTTCTTTTATTTTTTTTATGAGTTAAATTCACATCTTTTACATCCACGTTTGCAGGCCTGATCTCGTTGGTGCTCTACTATCGCTTCCTCCATCCCAAATCTTTTGAGATCTTCCAGAGTATTCGTCGTAGGGGGATCAGTGGCGCCTGCATGGAGAGTGGATCAATATTGTCATTGGAGGAAAAAGTCACACCCACTTTCCATCGCCATGCAACACTGTCAGGTCTGTGCTTTACCTGAATTCTTAACCAATTAACCAATTGTTTACAGACTGTACAGCCTGATTTTTAAGAACATGGTTGTTAACCAAATCAGGAGGCGGCACCCTTATGGACCTGCCACTCCAGTGGGAGGGATGGAGGCATCATCATTGGCTGCTGATACGGTTGGCTCTGAAGACAGGAGACGTGCCCAAGATCTGGTCGCTCTATGGAGAAGGGGGTCTTGCTGGACTCATGGGTCTGTGTGAAGAGATTCACTATGGCAATGAACATCGTCGCATGGCACAGGTTTGTTAATTTATTGCCTGGATGGAGTATTCAAGTCCAGTTCAGGCTTTATTAACTCTCAAAATGAGAATTTGCAGAAAAGGTGGGGTTAAAAACTACAGACGCTCCCCTGCTTACGAACAAGATACGTTCCGGACGATCGTTCATAAGTTGAATTTGTTCGTAAATTGCTCAGTGCTATATTTTGTATGGAATGTATGTTTATTTAAGTATTTTAAAGGCTTGTGTAAGTAACCTGCTTTGTTTTATACTGAAAAATAAACATTTGATAAAATAATATGCTCTATAAAGTAAATAAAGTGAAGGTTAACTTACTTTTCGAAGATGGGCTTCAAGAGTTCGGCTACTTCCTCCTCTGTGGTAAAAAGTGGCCAAAAATAAGCGATCCAACCATTCTTTCAACCAGTTCAAGCTTCCTTATTCATTTTAAATGAAACAGGTTGCCTCTTCTCTACACTTTACACCAACCATATTGAATGGATGCACGAGATATTAAACAATAAAAATATCAAAGTTCTTAGCGCGCTGGAAATACAGTTCAGTATGTTTACACACGATCTGGGAAGAGTAAGCTGGTGGATGCTGGGTGAGCTCTGACAGCGCCACACGCCGGTAGCGGCGGAATGAAGGACTACAGTACTGTCCTGAAAAAGGTGCACAATACAAAATCTAACTTACAGCAATGTCGGCGATATTTCAACATCCCGAAAAAATGTTAGTATCTACTGCTGTTCGTAACTCGAATGTTAATAAGTAGGGGAGCGTCTGTATAAAGGAAATATTTTTCATGTCGTCTCACTTCAAAGAAAATATTTCATTATCTATTTTCTTTCAATCTTTGCACAACTAACATTTTTGATTATTATTGAATAACTTTGTATCCGATAATTAGTGACTTTTTTCCTTCTGAAATGGCATATGTGTTAATTTCTACTGCATAACTCTTTTTGTAATTGTATGACTTCCTAATTGTAACATTTAGGGTTTAGGTATGGAATATCCTGACTGGACTTTTGTCAAGCCATAACTTTTTTTCTTTTAAAATATTGTTGTCTTTTTCTTGGCAACCTCCAGACTTAGTCTTATAAAATGATGTCTCTGGCTAATTGTTACTTTTCTTCGAGAATGAAATGCCTTCATTGTCTGACTTTTATTACAATTTTATCACTTTCATTTTATTGTGTTTGTTGAAAATGAGTAATACAATTACAATTATTCAACTCTAGAATTATCAACTGATACCAACTGTAGATAGCCCTAGTTATTTTGTTGCAAGATGAAGGATCTCAGATAATTTTAAAGATAGACTGATATACCTTATAGTGACTTTAGTATTTTACAATTTTACAATCTCAATTTCAATTTTCCATCATTCCAATGGCTGGTTGTTGGTCATACAACAACCACAAGAGGTAAGATTAGTAAGTAGTTTTGGCATTCAGCTTGTAGGCATCTTTGTGATGTAGTTTCCAAGATAAAAGCTGGATGTTGCAATGGAACCCAACCTCCAGCCACAATACGAAAAGGGCAAAATCCATCTACATACAAACAAATTATGTTGGAATGCAATCTCTTTTTCCTCTACTTTTTGACCACCAGGCTCCACGAATCCCTCCACAGGTTGCTCAAGTCCTACAATCCGCTCCACAGCCTCCTCCACCCAAGGAAAGCCCAGCTCCACAGGTAATTGTTGGTTACATATTTCACACTTACTCAGCTCTTCATCAAGTAAATCTGAACTTTCATTCTAAGGTCAAATACAAGAATACAGAAGCGCTAAAGATAAGACTTTATTAAAAATGGGCATGCATCCTTTTCAGGAGAGGGATGTGGCGCCGCCACGCAAACCAGATCTTACCAATGTCATAGCCAGACCTGTGAGAAAAGCTCCCCCCACAACAATTCACAATATTAGGCTGGTTCCAGAGATTATCCCTGTCCATGAGGCCATTCTTGAAGAGATAACAGAGGACTTGAGCGTTTCACCTCCACTTACAGATGACAGAGGTTTGTTTACTACAACAGAAATATGTTTTATGCATCTATTGTCCACTGCTCTAACATGAGGAATAGTTTTAAATACTTTTGTTTATTGTTAGCAATTTGTTCCAGCAAGCGCTCAAAAAAACTTTCTGTATTAACTCAGTCTTCTCAATAATATGTTATTACCATACACAAGGAAAAACTTTACAGGAACTATTGCCACCTATTGTAGAGGAAATGCAATTACAGATGATTCTGGCATGGATTTGAATAAATGTCCCTTTGGATTAAAATAAAAATATCACCTTTATACGTATCCAACTTCCCCACTTTTAGTTGGAATGTTATGGTGGACTATAATACATTTATCACCATACTTAGTTAATAATCATAATGAAGCTTATAAGAAGGTGTATTTTGCGGTACTGAGGGCATCACTGAAAAAAGTGAGTAATTACCGTTACTAGTTACTTAATTAAAAAAGTAATCCATTACCCTATGGATTACTGTCACCCCAAAGTAGCGTGTTACGCTAAAAGTAAATCTCTTGTTATAAATTATAGTATATACTCACATTAAAGCAAACCATTTAATACTGCTTAAAAGTAAAACATGTATACCAACCCGTGAAAACGTTGAAGCCTTTATATTTCTTGTGTACTCTTGACATCTTGCTACTGAACATTATTCGAAACCACTCAAAGATTTCCTTCTCCATTGCTGACTACTGACCAATAGGTTTACATTATCCCAGGCATGGTTTGTTCCAGGAATAATTTTTGAAAATGAAAAGACCAGAAATTCAGCACACTTTTAGCATAAATGATGTTCTCATGTTTGCCACATTTATTACGTTTTTCTTGTATAAGCCATGCCCCTCCTCTCATGCTCCCTGCCATGTGCTACTGGTGACATACAACCAAACTTGTGCATTTAGGCTGAGCCCCACATTTCAATATTTTATTATATAGTCGTAAACACAACTTTGAAGCGAATACGAAGATCCCTCCGTTTTTGCGGTAAATGGAGGCCAAAATCACCCACGAAAAGTAAAAATACGCGATGTAGTTTCTCACCTATATAAAAGCCCCCACAGGGTTAAACTTACCTTGAGATGATGTTATTAACGACTGAAATTATATGACTGTGACAAAATAAAGATGATAAATCTACAAATAATAACACACAGAACATAATTGCAATTGAATGAATGGTTTTATTGTCGTTGTACAAAGTAAAACAAAACTGGAGGGCTTCTCTTTTCTGTGTAAGAAAATAATTTAGAGAATGGCCGGCTAACTGCACACTAGCAAGTGTCCGGTTCACTCAAATTGAGCCATATCTCTGCAATGATTAAAATAAAATAGTTGCAAATGTAGCAGTTTTCCAAGAATGGTAGCTACAGGTCATCCGTTTCATGACTACTGGACCTGTCGATGGCTAGATACAGGGTCCGTAGTAATGGCTTAGGAGATTTGTTAGCCTAGCCGCTAGCAGTTGGCCGAGCAGCACCGCTCTTGCCTTCTCACCCACGCCGCCCCAGTTGCTTTTGGAACCATGGAGCTATCGCTGGTGATCACCATTTCTATGCACACTTCTGACTTTTATCAGAGTCCAATTTAATTGATGAAATTATTTTCAATGTAACAAGCCACTGTTTATCGAGGCGGTGCCTGCCCACTGTTTGACTGACAGCATTTACCAGCCTATCACAGTTGCGCAAACAGTCACACACACCCAACAACAAGCGCCCTCCGTAATCTGCCCCCCACAACACATGATACAATTATATGATTTGACAAAAATGACAAAATCAATTCAATTCAAAATCCACGAAGGAGTAAACCAGCGATAACCGAAGCGCATAGTGTGAAGGCTCTTTGTTTATATGTTTAGGCAAATATCAGTAGGGATAAAATATTGTACTGTGTGCTTGAGATAGTGCCACAATAAATGTATTGAGTTGTATTTTGTAGAGCCTTATAAACATTCTGACTCTGCCTTGACAACATGTATAACGGTGTGATGCCGGTGGATTTAGGGTTCATAACCCGTCCTAAGCGAGGGGGGAGCAGGTGCCGATCATATAGTATTAAAGATTGAGCACTGTTTTTAATGAATAGCTGAGCTTCTTACACGTTACTCCCAACCCTGGTCGCCAATGCTAAACGTACATGGGTTGGTGTGCCACACAAGCTACTATTCAATCAGCCTCATGTAACCGCTTGTTAGCTGCCCAACCTGAACCATTTATGCTATTGTTGCAAATGTTAACATCAACTGTGACTAACTGTCAGCTCTCTGCTTACAGTTAGTGCTGCGGTTTTAAAATACTTTCATGTTATAGTCTGTTGTGCCTATATCCTTGCACCATATGTAAATATGTGTCCTTTTTCAAAGGTGATGAAGATTTTCAGAGTGCGATTTATGGCTCGCCTACACTTTCCTCACCCGCCCAACCGGGAAGCCTGCGCCACGTAGACAGTAATCCAGCCACCTTGACTGAGAAGTCGTCCTCAGCAGCTTCTTTGGACATCAAGACTCCCGGCTGGTCTCCCGAACGTCGCTCCCCTCTCCTGATTAGCTCGCCAGAGAAGAAAACAGCTACACCCTTGGATCCTAACACAGCCTTATATTTCAGTGTAGACTCACCTTCACCCTCCAGTGGGAGCTACCTTGGCTGGGGGTCCGAGCTGTCACCCATCTCTACCTATAGAAGCCCCTACCGTATTAGGGAGGCTCGTTTCATCACGCCTCTCCAGCGTCCAGAATCCAGAGCCGGGGCGGAGAGTCCTGGTTCAGCTCCTGTTGTTGTCATTCCAGCTACGCCAGGGACGACTCCACGCGCGACCCCAGGTGGGACCCCCAGTTCCGTTACCCCTGCGGCTTCCACACCAACAGCCTCCACTCCTGGTGCTACGACCCCTGCCAGTGCCACTACACCCAGCACCCCGATAATTCCACTCACCCCAGTCATCTCTCACGCGCGCAAACAGATAATCCAGTTTGTGGATAGCAGGGAGATGGCCGTCTAAGGAATGCTTAAAAGCAACATCGATCAATGACCTCAAAATTAGGGGCCAACTCCAAAGAATATATCCAACATTAAAATATATATATTTTTTAAAGTCATAATTTCGTCACTATCCCAATTACAAGGTGTGGTTAGGCGATTGGGAATATTAAATAAAAAAACATTTCCAAGCTTACATTGATACAATACAAAACAATAATACGATAATTACATGAAATACCCCGCCCCCACATTTTAAAAAATGGCTCATAGCACACCTTTAGCTCCTCTTACTGATATAACAAAAGATTGTTTCTTAAAAAAAAAGAAAAAAATATTTGAATAATAAGCAAAAATACAGGAACTATCATATCAACAGGGCAGCACGGCGGGGCAGTGGTTAGCGCTTGTGCGGCACAGTTCATGTCATGGGAACCTGTCGTGGGTTCAAATCCAGCTCCAGACTTCCTATGCGGAGTTTGTATGTTCTCCCCGTGCTTGCGTGGGTTTCCTCCGGGCACTCCGGTTTCCTCCCACGTTCCAAAAACATGCATTTCAGGTGAATTGGCCGGTCCAAATTGTCCCTAGGTGTGAATGAGCGAATGAGTTGTCTGGCCCTGTGTGCCCTGCGATTGGCTGGCAACCAGTTCAGGGTGTCCCCTGCCCACTGCCCGGAGATGGCTGGGATGGGCTCCAGCCCCCCCGCGACCTTAATGAGGATAAGCGGTATGGCTAATGAGATGAGATGAGATCATATGAACAAGCATTTTTTAAAATATTCGAAGTTTAATGTTCATCTATATGGAGCCCACATGATCTCTCACCATCTTGCTGCTAAGGGCCTTGTGAAATGTCGGGCAACATTTTTTCTGTGAAACAAACTGTACGGTAGGTCACTATAAGTCTCCGTAGTTTGTATTCTTTATTGTGCTTTGTTGCAAACATTTTCAGTTGAACCACACAATAAAGTAACATCATTTTTTTAAAATTTCTAATTCTAAAATAAGCAGCTGCTATACTGGTATTGGCCTCTTTCATGAGTACTTATACATAAGAAACTTATCTGCGACGATTCAATACCTGATAACATTACCGGCCCATTCCTTGAAAAAATTTGAAGAAATCTTCATTTGTTTTGTTCATTCTTATTTGGCACTTAGCATGATTCTTAAACAGAGGTGGCCAAAACATACTTGATTAAAATCAAAGTACAACAACAAATAACCGACTATGGCGAGCTCCACAAAATTGAAATAGACTTGGACGTTGATACTGTGGTTAATCCAAATACTTTTTAGTTCATTTAGTCAATGTATTTCTCAATATTTATTACATATGTAGAGTAGTAATAAAAAATAGACACTTGAATATTACATTTGAACTGGTTAACTCATTCTTATTTAATGCATATGCTTAAATATTGTTTTTAAAACTTTATTAACACCCAACCTGTATGTTTCATATTGAAAAGGAAAATCTGACCCCAACAATTGCTATTCCACAGAAAAAGTAAAAAAAGATAGAGCTCCCTTTTGGGCATGAAGTAATAATATATTCAACCATGTTCTAAATGAAAAATAGAATTTGATTTATGTAAATCTTTGAGAAGATTTTTTGTTGTTGACAAAGCCAGGAATCAGTTGACATTAAATGCAGTCTTTCATGGTGCAGCCTCTTTTCTAACCTTTTGGGTTCTTTCTTGTAAATTTCTACTTTTACAAATCACCTTCGTAAAATTATAAACTTATCAACTGTAACTTTTAATTGTTACAGGTTATTTTTAGTCAATGGAGTAGTAGTTGCAAAACAACACTTTTTCCTAAGCAGAACCCAGTTAGCCTCCTGTGAGAGAACTGAAAAATAGTGGTGGGTGGCCTTAGTTCTTTATTTTACGCAGAATTTCCCTTTAAATAGAAACTAAAACTAGATCCAGTTTGACCACAGAACCATCTACAACACTGGACATTAAATACAACAATCAATAGGGAGGTTAATATTCACTGAGAATGCGGTTAAATGACAGTCAAACCAAACAGTAGTTATCTTAGCAACACTAAAAATGTTCTTTACTTTTCTCAAGCTACTACATGTTTGCCTACCACAAGGTTGCATAATGTTGAGATATGAATATGTTGAACATCCATCCACCCATCCATTAGCTGCACCGCTTATCCTCAGTAGGGTCGCGGGGTGCTGGTGCCCATTCCAGATATCTTCAAGCAGTGGGCAGGGGACACCCTGAACTGCTTGCCAGCCAGTCGCAGGGCACACAGAGACAGACAACTCGCTCGCTCATTCACACCTAGGTAGAATTTAGACCGGCCAATTAACCTGACATGCATGTTTTGGGAAAATGGGAGGAAACCGAAGTGCCCAGAGGAAACCCACGCAAGCACGGGGAGAACATGCGAACTCCACACAGAAGTTTTCGTTCTCATGACCTCAGAACTGCGCCGCACACGCGCTTAACCACTGCGCCGCCGTGCTCCCCTATGTTGAACATACAGAAAAAAATTGAAGTCCTGCTAAAAATATTTGAATAAGCGCTAGTTATTTTCATCATCTGCACACGTTTAAAAGATGTCATAATTAAATTGTAGCTGAATTAGTCAAATATAAAGAAAGAGTCTTTTTTATAAAGAAAAGCTGCATGAGGACAACAAGCAACTACTGCACATCCCGTAGTAGCCATTGCACATGCTTAAATGCAAAAACCGAAGCAAAGGCAATAAATGTCATGTAACCTTATGCAAAAAATATATGTGCTGTAGACTGCATAGCCCAATTTTCATGAATTGGTGCTTTTCCACTACTGTGATTGTTTTTGGAAGTTTGTGTTTGCATTGCCTACCACTACTTTAATTTGTGGACACATTTAGATTTGTGGACATACACTACATTTAAGAAGTTTAGGGTTGCTCTGTTTTTTCCAATAAGGATACCATTAAACAACTTAACAGTCTATTCTTCTTTTAACAAATGAAGGCTACTCCATGGGAGAAATATCCAAGAAACAGATATTCTTGAACGGTGTGTAGTACTCCCTTCAGATAACTGCAAAGTGATGGCAAGAGGATAAGTACTTTACGTTCTCTCATTTAAAGGTCCTCAACTAGCACTTTGGTTGAATAGTATTTACATTACATCAGTGACAACTTTTACAGCAAGGGTTGGGAACCCTTTTGATCCTCAGAGCTATAAAAGCAAAATTATATTTCGAAAAAAGAAGCAAACATTGAGAGAGCCACAATATACATTTGAATAAACAATTCAACAAAACAGTCAACCCAGCTTTCCAGACAAAAGCTAATTCTTCCGCACGTTTTATTTCACTGAGTGCCATTTGATGAAACCTTGAAATGTGTCTTCCCCCTGCACTTGAGGCTAATTTTGACCGTCATTTATTGTCATAAATAATGGTTTCAAAACTAGGTGCTGGCAGTTCTTTTGTAAAAATTGTGCAAAATACTGCAAATAAGGATGCCAACGTTTTTACCTTCATTTCAGACAGCACTGGGCCGGAAGAATGTATGTACCCCTGTCTATAGCTCTGCCCATTCCCACCGCTCACCCAATAGAATTGGTGTAATTGCTTCATCATAAAGTGTCTCGACAATAACATAGAATACTTAGTGAGCTTCCATATACAGGATTATTTAGCGATTTACAGCCAAAACAAGGTTTGTTGGTGTGACACCTTGACTGTAAACTGTAGTGAAAACCGTGTCCTATATATACTGGACCTAAGCTGAGAAGAAGCTTTCAGTAATGTCTCAATTTCATACGTCTGACAAGTGACTCTGCTGGTAACTCTACATTATGTTATTGCACAAGTTTTATTTTATCTGCGAGCCATATGGCTCACGAGCCATAGATTCCCAACCCCTGATCTACAGTGATGAGGTGAGTACGAGATGCTGGCCTTCAAGGCAGATTGACAAAGAAAATCCATACCTGGCCAAAAAACAGAAGATCATAACATGGGCAAAAGAATAAAGTCATTGGACAACTTATGTGATAAATAAAAGAGTGACCTTTTTATGGAAAACGCAAATCTGTTTTGGTGATCCCAAACTTTTGACGGTAGTGTAAATGTTGCAATATGATTGCCTCTTGTCATCATCAGTAGACATTTCCTGTGTCACTTCATCTTTGCTGAGATTTCCACTGCTGCTGCTGTTGACTGAGCTGCGACACTATTGGTAGTGCTTTTGTTGTCAAAAAATAAAGTCATTAACTTTCAATGGAAAATTGTTCTGCAAGATGCTTTATAACAAGTTGATAAAAGGCTAGTCTTGCATTGTTCTTTCTTAACATGTCTGGTAAAAACCACAGCAGACATATTTTATATAAGTCATCATTTTTAAAGTTAGAGAGGAAATGAAAAGAATCGTCATATACTTTGTGGTTGTATTTAGGAAGCAGACAAGCAAAAAGTATCAATGATGTTTGGCATCACAGAAGTACAATTTTTTGATTGCTGAATTCTACAAAAGCTGTTAGTAAATAAGATTAATTGTAGCATCATATATATATATATATATATATATATATATATATATATATATATATATATATATATATATATATATATATACTCATCTCATTAGCTACACCGTTTATCCTCCTCGGTAGGGTCGCCGGGGTGCTGGTGCCCATCCCAGCTATCTTCGGGCAGTGGGCAGGGGACACCCTGAATTGGTTGCCAGCCAGTCGAAGGGCACACAGGGACAGACAATTTGTTCACTCATTCATGCCTAGGGACAATTCAGACCGTCCAATTAACCTTACATGAATGTTTTTGGAATAAAGGAGGAAACTGGAGTGCCCAGAGGAAACCCACACACAAGCACGGGGAGAACATGCAAACTCCACACAGGAGGTTCGATCTCATGCCCTGTCTCACGCGCTACCCCCTGCACCTATATTGCACCTATATATATATATATATATATATATATATATATATATATATATATATATATATATATATATATATATATATATATATACCATAGGGACACCATTTGGGCTAGTAGAGCCTGGTAGCACCTATCCCTCTCAGGCCCACGAATGTGTCCACATGGTCTTACACGGTTTATAAAACAGGTGGCCCGGGGGCCAGACCAGGCCCGCCAAGGGATTGAATCCAGCCCGCGAGGCAACACTCAGAGAAGCGCAAGAGAAAAACAAGCTGCAGGTTGAAATATGCTCTCGTTATAACTTGATGTTGCCAAAACCAGCTGCCTCTCACAAAGACACTGTACTTGTATTTATTTCTCTCTTTCTCTCTCTTTCTCTATTTTCCACCCCTTTTCTCCCAATATGTCTCTGTCTCTTTCACTCTCTGTGTCTCTCTTTTTCTCTTCCTTTGTTGCTCTTTCTCTCTCTGTGTCTTTTAACCTATTTTGCTCTAACATCCTTTTTTCCTTTTCTCTTAATCTCTTCATACCCTTTGCACGTTTTTTTCCTCTCCTTTCTTTCTATTTCTCTTTGGATTTCTTTCTTCCTCCCCCTTTCTTTCCCCCCTCCCTCTCGACTTTTTATCTTTTGTTTCTCACACTCTCTTCCTCTCTCTCTTTTTATTTCTTTGTCCCGCCCTCTCTCCTTTTCCCTCCACCTTTCTCTTATTTCTTTATCTCTCTTTTTCTTTCTCTTTAATCTACTAGTCCGACCCCTGACAGAATGTTTGTTCCATCGTGTGGCCCCCGAGTTAAAATGAGTTTGACACCCCTGTTTTATACTGATAGGGTGCTTATCCTGGGACACTGCATTGATGCTAAAGTATAAACCATATAAAGCAGTATGAAATGGTTTTACGTCATTTCAGCGTCTCGTATTTATCAACTAAAATGTGCATTTGTTGTTTTATGCAGTCTCAAAAGTGGTCCATATTTTAACTTGCTACACGTACGTCATGTACCTTTAATGTGCGTCAGGATCACATGAGCAGCGTTCATGTGACTGGTCACGTGAATTGACACATAAACATAGCGGCTGAGTTTTGTCACTATCATTGACACTGGGCCATTAGAACAAGCTTCAACTCATCAGGCAACCTACTATCTGCAGGTAAATATTTAGTTCATTGTTAAACCATCCTTTTAAGCTTACATTACGCAAACAACTAAACTAGTGAGACAAAGATTAAGTACGCCGCTAGTTAATTTAGCTAAATTTAGCAAGTCACACTTCAACCACAAATTGGACAAGACTGCTGATACGCATTTTGGTTTGATAAAAACCCCATCAATTTATTTTCTACCTCCGAGTGTTTTCAAATAGTTGTTTGCTCTTTATTTGTATGTGATTAATTAATTATTTCGCAATAATAATAATTTCTTTCTTTTGAAAGACACGTCACATTCTGATGCAGACATCCAACCAACGCAGAAAGCCAGACGATCAAACAATCCAAATTGATTTTTTTTTTCCCGAAATGCAACAATACCTTGATTAGTCGGTGTGTTTGGGTAATCAAGTGCCCAGCCAGCTATTGAGGAATGAGAAATTGATTCCTTTCAAATTAGTTCGGCGAGTTGTCTTGTCGGGGCAAGATGGAGCCTGCAGAATCTGCATATATTTATATGGCTCTTCTGTTGGCCTTGCCCAGTACCACTTTCAAAAAGTTATGTCTCTTTCACCATGATTGTTGTATTTATTCAAATACACTCAACCTCTACTCTAAAGCAACCTATTTAGAAGTCATCAGATAAGTGAAAATGGAAGGAGGCAAAGAATAGTCACGATTAATGTGATCCAGAATGGGGCCTTTTTGTTATTGGATGGAATCCTATGAGGCAGGAGTTGGTAACATTTTTGGCCCAAAGCCCCATAAAAGCAAAAACATTTCAAATTTTTGAAAAGAGTTTGGGTCCCCTATATTTAGGACACAATTTTAACTACATTTTACAGTTAGGGTGTCACAGCAATACCCCGTTTTGGCAGTAAATCGCTAAATATTCCTTTTATACACAAGCTTATTGAACGATCTACGGTCATTGTTGAGACACTTTATGATGAAAAGCCACAGAACAAACTTTAAACTCTCCAAATCCCTAGCACAGCACCAAGAACAATTTGATGAGGTGAGCGGTGGGAAAGGGCACGCGCATTCCACTTCACCCAGCGCTGTTTGCACTGAAGTTAAATACGTTTATCCTCATTTACAGTTTTTGGTGACATTTTTACAAAAGAACTTTGGACAAAAATGAGCCTCAACACTTGAGTAACTGAAGGAGGAATGTGAATTTTGAGTAGTATATCTATAATGATAGGGGATACAGAGATTACAGATTATTTTTTTCTTAATATAGATTTTATCAAATCATCAAAAACACAGTGAAAATAAACGTGGTGAAGTACTAGCTTTTTTTCTGCAAAACGTGTTTTGTTGAATTTTGTCTTAAAATATATGCTGTAGCTTGGTCTGTCAAAAAAAAATACAGTAAGTTTCCTTTTATTGCTCTTAGGGTCAAAAAAGGTTCCCACTGCTGTTATTTTTTTAAACTTTCTTTTCCAGGCATGGGTTATAAAGATAAATTGTGGGTAAAGCTTGAATCTAAAATCCTTATTAAATTTTTGTGTGTGTTTTTCTAATGAACTTGAGAAGCCTTTAAAACCAACACACAAGACTGTCTTCAAGTCCTTCACATCTCTAAAGCTATGTCAAAGTTCTTAGCGCTTGTTTCTAAGCTTCAGTACAAACTGAAGTGCCCTCCGGACTGCACTGGAGGAAATTCATTTGTTCAGCACTTGGAGTTAAAACGACAGCCAGGCCACAGAGCTTGCAGTTTATACACAAAATAAATTCATTAAATCCAGTAGAGCCATGCTTGAGTGTGTTGAGACAATATGCTTGACCACTCAAGGGGACTTTGTCAGACATGACAGGAGATGCAAGGGTGAAGAGTAAGTGTGTTGCGAAAACAAATTTGAAATGTATTCATCCATTGTTTATTTTGTTTTTTGATTTAACCAAATCAAGCAAGGCTCAGTTTTTGTAAAACTTTGGTGATAAGTTGCCTAACTGCCGAGTTGCTTTGCATAAAACATACAAGTTTGCCTTCATTTTGAGATTGCAAAAACTCCCCAAAATAAATGTTTTTAATGGGACAGTGTTTCATTTAGCACCTCTTATGAAAACAAACTTCATCCATTTTAAATAAAAAAAGATCAATTTAAATAGTAAGCAAAAATACATGAACCATCAGATGAATGTGCATTTTTTAAAATACTCCTAGGCCGAGAAATGTATTTTACATAACGTGAGTCTGAACTAGATGGAGCTGATAACTTCATCCGACATCATGCTACATGGGTACCTTGAAAACCAAAAACTTTGTGAAAGCCTGGGCAAAGAAATTGGACGCAAAATGTGTTTTCGGTCACTTTCAATCTCCATAGTTTATATTCTTCTTTGCGCCTCAGGTCCGGTCGTACGAGATTTTAACAATAAAAATGTCAAAGTTCTTAGCGCGCTGTAGATACAGTATAGCATGTTTACACACGAACTAGGAAAAGGAAGCCGGATTTCTTCTTTGGGTCGATGCTGGGTGAGCTCTCACAGCACCACACGCCGGTAGCGGCGGAAAGAAGCACTACAGTACTGTCTTGTACTCTGAATAAGGTACACAATACAAAATCGAACTTACAGCAATGTCCAAGTATTTTTGGGGAAATCCCGAAAAAAAATGTTCGTATCTCGAATGTTCGTAAGTAGGGAAACATCTGTATTAATAGTATTGGTAATTTGTTTTCATTTTGTGGCGATAGTTATTCCTACCACTGATTGTATTTTCATTCTTGACTTACTTGCCAAGGATGCTAAGGTATTCTCCAACTACCCTTGCCCCCCAATTTTTTTCATTCTATTTTCAAGCTATCGGAAAATGGCTTTCATGAGGAAGTGATCGATTCATTTCTGGCAAATTGGAGACATTTCTTTAAATCCAGACAGTCCTTAAGGAAATGAAATCATTCTAATGGGTTTTACGGCGCAAGTCAGCCAATCTTGGTGTTGGAAGTAGGATAAGGAAAGTCAACTGTAATTCAATTATCACCATCTTACTGTTCACTAGGTATAATATGAATCAAACGGATTACATGCATGTTTTTTGTTTTGTTATATTAAGGCGATATGTGGGGTACAAGCCTCCTTTTATTGGGTGCCATCTTATCTCTGACCTTGGCTAAACCCCACCTCCACCCGTTGTCCAACGAGATGGTTGACTACATCAACAAGATCAACACTACCTGGAAGGTAAGTTTTATTTATTCATTTATTTTTTTAGTTTCCATTCTTGCTACTTCTATTCCTTCTTTTAACCGATGGGTGCCACTGTGCGTTCCTCTCCTGCAGGCTGGTCACAACTTCCATAATGTAGACTACAGTCACGTTAAGCAATTGTGCGGAACCTTTCTCAAGGGACCCAAAATGCCTGTCATGTGAGTTTCACATATCAATGAGTTTGTCCTTTTTCCAATAAATTGAACTGAGGTATCTCTTCATCTATAGGCTCCAGTATGTTGACAGTCTCCGTTTGCCTAAGAACTTTGACTCTAGGGAACAGTGGCCTGAGTGCCCAACACTGAAAGAGATCAGAGACCAGGGTTCTTGTGGGTCATGCTGGGTAAGACACCAAAACCTGATCTTATGATTTTCAAGAGGGGTTTACAACAATTGGTATATTTGTTGATATGGGACACAGGCTGTGGCATTATTCTTATTTTATCAATTTGATCAAAACCAAGGTCAGACAGTGGAATAAAATGTGCTGAAAAATTGGATAATGTCCGGAGAGTGGGTTAGGAAAATTGCTGAAATTCTTCTTAAAATACATGTTATGGCTACCTCAAAATGCAAAAATATTTTTCTATATGGCTCTTAGGGTCAAAAAGGTTCCCTACCCCTGATTTACAATGTTGATTTTTAAAGAAAAATGTATGACTGTCACTTAACTTTTGTTTTGTTTTCAGGCATTTGGTGCTGCAGAGGCCATGTCAGACCGTGTGTGCATTCACAGCAATGCCAAGGTCAGCATTGAGGTATCTGCAGAAGACCTGCTGACCTGCTGCGATGGTTGTGGCATGGGGTAAGATGATGGGAAAGTGGGGGAAAAAAAATTGAAACAGGGGAAGTTATGACAACTTAGAGGTTGAAGGACTTTAACTCCCACTGAATATAAGATATATAATATAAGATATTGTTTTGTTCTTTTATTTTCTTTATACTTTTGCACATTTTTACCTTTTTTTTAAAATGTGATTTTACTTACAGCAAACGAGGTTCTCCAGTTTTGTTATACTTGTATAATGACAAAGGCCATTCATTCATTAACGAGACCACCATCTTGGAAACATGAACATGAAAGATCATTGGAGCTTCTATAGCATTGTTACAACCTTGTTTGAGTGATGGGACACTTATTTATGATAACATTCGCTTCTCGGCCTTTTGGCTAAGATCAAGTGTAGTGGCTTATAATCAGGTGCGCTCTATAGTCCGGAATTTAGGCTTTGATGCTAGGTCCTTAGCTTGGCCTTTTGGCCTTTTGATTTTTGCATTCCGGAGATGGAATAAGAGCTTGCGCTGTCCACTCCACGCATCGGCCCGGTATTGCAGTACCTCCGGGAACGGTGCATTCGCAATGATCGCAACAAGGCTTTAGGGCTAGGACCTTAGCTTAGCCTTTTGGCTGAGAGTAAGTGTCCCGGCTCCTAGGCTTTGTAGCGTATAATGAACTGACCGATAACGGATAATGGATAATGAATAACGAAGATAGAACAATAACCCTTAAAAACCCCCTTTTTAACATTTACATTCTCAAATCGGGATATATTTCAGCCTGAGTTTAAAAAAAAAAAAAATATATATATATATATATATATATATATATACACTTTTTTTCTAATTTTACTTTATTTGGACTATTATTAAAAATGTGAAACATGCTTAAAATGTGCAACTTTATCTAACACTATTTCAATTTTTTAAATTGTATTTTAGAAACTTGAAGAGAAAAACATACCTAAAACAAGCCAAAGTAACTATCAACTGAAAGGGTTGGGTGGTTTTTTGGGGGTGTAATTCTTCTTGAACAGTTTTAGTACTATTGTTTAGTACTGTCTTATTTATAAATGTACTTATTTTTTGAATTAAAAACTAAAGTACCGTAAATTCCGGACTACAAGCCGCTACTTTTTTTTTCCAAATGTTCAGCCATGCGACTTATTCAGTGAAGCGGCTTATTTATGGAATTTTTCTAATGGCCACCAATGGCGCAGGAATTTAAAAGGTAAGATTAAGACCAGTTGAACATGTGCGCCAAGAAAGACTGCAAACTCTAGGTTTTAGCATATATTTAATGTAATGTCAAGGTACATTCCGATATTGAGGAAGATGCCCTTGATGACGATAGTTGTTAGAAGGAAATTCAAGACGATTCATTGTGAATTACACATTTACGGGGTGCCTCTTTTCACTGGTATGTTCGATACATTGCGAGCATGATCCTACTAGCGTGTTGGTACCTTTCAAAGGCACGGTTTGGGATGATATTTCTTCATAAATATGTGTAACCATGTATAATATGTATTTGCAACTGTATATTTTTGTAATTTATTTATTTTAGAGATTTATTATGTTATGTGTTCTACGGACAAATCAAAAATAAGGGGCGGAGAAAACGCGGCCTGATGGGAAATGTGGTAAAGCTGAGTAACCGGTAGATCTGTCAGTTGTCGCAGCGGACAACAGTGGATATATATTTTTCCCACCCTTAACTTTGGAAATATACATTTTGTTTCCTTGGATTACTTTCAACGGGACCCCGACTTTAGAAGTCTGCATCATACCTTAATTACGGGTATCATTTGCTCTTTGAAATATCAACTGCAGATTTGAATTTGTGTTAGCTTGCTCTGTCCAACTGACCGATAACGGATAATGGATAATGAATAACGAAGATAGATCAATAACCCTTAAAAACCCCAAAAACCCCACTCCATGCATCGAATCTATTGACAATAACAAAGATGTTATATAATGAAATTGTGAATATGTTTGATTTTCGAGAAGGTTTGTTCAAACCTCACTTTGTGTTTGCTGTTAAAAACGTAATATTGGAATATAATATTGTGAATGTGCTTAATTGCTGTTGAGATTGTCATGATTGTTTTCTGTTTTTAGTGTCAATAAATTTGTTCAAACCAAAACAAAAAACTCCATGCATCGGCCCGGTATTGCAGTACCTCCGGGAACGGTGCATTCGCAATGATCGCAGCAAGGCTTTAGGGCTGGGACCTTAGCTTGGCCTTTTGGCTGAGAGTAAGTGTCCTGGTTCCTAGGCTTTGTAGTGTATTATGAACTGACCGATAACAGATAATGGATATTGAATAACGAAGATAGATCAATAACCCTTAAAAACCCCAAAACCCCACTATTGCAGAATTTATAACTTGGCTCAGGTCAAACTTGTGATTGTGTCACAGGTTATACTGCAGGCGCCTGTGGCTTTTACATGGGTCCTGCTTGAATTGGTAAAAAAGTGCTAATTCATATAATTAGTGGTGGTTGCGGTTTATAGTCAGGTGTGCTCGATAGCACATAATTTACGTTCATACTTAAAATATGCATTATAATTTACTTTTATTCTACAATGAATCACTTAACTTTCCTGTAAAAATGGCCTAAAATCCCAATCCAAGATGTACCCAAAGTAAATTGAATGCTGTTCTTGAACCGTTCAAGGAATATGGATGTTTTGAAGTTTTGTCCGAAATTGAAATAATCGCTATGAGTGCTACTGAAATCGAGTAATCTGAGTTGGAACACACATAAATAAAAGGGTTTTATTCTTGCCCAATGTTCCCTCTAATTTTCCACGGGTCTGAGCGTTCACACAAAGTTGGTGAGCAACGTTTGAAACAACAGTGAGCAACCTAATCCCAGGTGTGGCAAGATAATTAATTATCAAACATGTCCAAAACTTGACATCAAGTTACATTTTGCTGAGTTTCCGGCAATGCTAAATTATTTTTGTCTTTTGAATGAATTGACTCATGTACTATTGCAAACGTTGTACGGCCTACAAACGTCGTTTGTTCTTACAATTCTTTCACAAGATATCCATTTCTTTTTATTTCCTGACATATTTTGTCGCATAATATTAACATTTTGGGGGGCTTATTTAGTCTGTTGTAAGATACAGAACTGTACTTAATCACATTTTTAGTGGAAGTACAATGTTGGCAACAAGATTCACTTATTATTCAAATAATTTCCAATTATGATTGGATGGGCTTCCATTACAGAAAAGCCCATCTCTGTACGTCTACTTAATGACAAATGCACCACATATAGGTTACATTTGTCACAAAGTTATAACTGTTGACAAGCATTAAATAAAGAAAACCAATATAAGACTATGCAACAGAACATTATGCTTGCAATTCAGGCACCACTATGCATTAAAGTTCAGGCTTCTTCCCCCAAAATGAAGATTCTATTTACCAATGAAATGAAATGGAAATTATTTGAATGCAACACAAACTTTTTCTTCTTTTTTCTGTGGGTTTTTTTCTACTTTTTAAAAAAATTCTTTAAAAAAATCTCATTGTGTTTATTTTTATGGAGCTGTTACTTTTTTCTTTTTGTTCTCTCCTTCCTTTTTTTCCTACATTTCTTTTTTCTGGCTTTTTTTCTTAAGTTTTTCCTTCTATTTTTCTCTTCCTTTTTTTTCTTTTTTTCTCAGCTTTTCGCTACTTTTTTATTTTGGTATTTTTTTCTTTTTTGTTCTATTCCCCCATTCCTTTAAGTCATTTTGTGCATAATTTTACATAATATTTGGTCATGTTGGCATTAAAGAAGCAAAATCAACCTAAACAGCCGATTCCTTTTAGTGAGCCGAGCCGAAGAAGCCGGTTCTCGACAAACTCTACTAACTTTACTCAACTTCGTTCTACTTCGACTCGACTTCAAAATACCGCACTTAGGACACAACGTCAGGGGAACCCGTGTATTTTTACCTTCATGCACTGTAACTTTGACGTAAGTCTCTTCTTAATTAGTAATTTTGAGCCCTCATTTTTGTGCGCTGGCTAGATTTTCCTGTGCGCTGAGAATGTGCAAACAGTGCGCAATTGCGCACGCGCGCAGCTTAGAGGGAACATTGTTCTTGCCTGATTTTTTTTTTTTCTTTTGTGATCAAATACCTGCAGAGGAATGTAGCACAGACATCTTGGCTGGAGACTGGTGAGACAATATTGTTGAGCCTTTACTGGTACCTTGTCAAATTTGTCCACAATCTAAAGACCAAAACATTGTATTTTACAGATATCTCCAAGAGTAGGTTAAGGCATTTCCAAAGGCGGCCATTTGGAGACTACCAGTTTACAACACTAAAACCTTTTGCAAATGTGTATTTCACTCTAGCTATTTTTAGACATTATGAAATAGTTGTAAATGTTTGACTTCTCTTTCAATCAATGATTGTGCACACTTGCGCGTAATAATGGTGCGTGAAAAATAAATCACGAATTGTGTTGTGCATGTTTATTTTCGGCTCTGATTTGTTCTTCCAATCCCTGCTTATACTCTTGTGTTTTGACATTAAATGCCCCCACCTTCAAAGATGAATATATTTTCATCCATTCATAAGCATGAAAACGTCTATCTTTTAGATGTAATGGCGGGTACCCTTCAGCAGCCTGGGAATTTTGGACCAGTGAGGGACTCGTCTCTGGAGGGCTGTTTAACTCACATATTGGTGAGTGGCGCATGCAAACGAAGCAAAAGACTTCAGCCGCTCAAAGTTAGCAGCGTTTTCCTGTAGGCTGTCGGCCTTACACCATTGCACCGTGCGAACACCATGTCAACGGTAGCCGACCGCCCTGCAGTGGAGAAGGTGGAGAAACACCCAAGTGCGCGTTGAAGTGCGAACCTGGCTACTCGCCTGGTTACAAGCAAGACAAGCATTTTGGTAAAAACCTTTTCAGATCACAATTGTGATTTGTTCCACTCACGGTTGTTTTTTCCCCCATTTTTTTCAGGTAAAACAGCTTACAGTATTTTGTCCGATGTTGAGCAGATTCAAATGGAAATATACAAGAACGGTCCGGTAGAGGGCGCTTTCTCTGTGTATGCAGACTTTGTTCTATACAAGTCCGGTAAGTGAATAGTGCGTTTAAACGCTCTGGACCAGGGGTCTCTAAACCTTTTTTAAATTGAGAGCTACTTTTTGTTACTAGTCAACGCAAAAGTACTCCCAGTTTTATATGACTTTCTAGAATATTAACCTTGCTAGAAGGCTTGCTAAATAGCTGAATAGGTAGCTTGACAGTTAGCCAGAAAGGTAAACAGGTAAGACACTAAAAGTCAAGTCACATTTATTTGTTTAGCACTTAATGAAAAAATGTGTCAAAGGATTGCATCATCCACTGGTCTTAAACCAACAAGCGGTCATGGAAAAACTTAAAAACCTCAATATGTGGAAATGACAAACCTTGAGAACAGGCCTATCAAGTGGTAATCTCCCATCCAGAATGACCAGGGTGCAATACAATTTTGCATTGGGTAATGATACACAAACCCTAGTGAACATCAAAAAGAAAAACATACGCAAGACTCCAGCAGCTCCCGTGTTATTTTCGATTGTTCTCAGTTATTTTCGATTGTTCTCAGCTTAGGGATGCTGCTGGAAAAGTGAATTTCCCTTCGGGGATGAATAAAGTATCTATCTATCTATCTATCTAAGATGAAAAAAATGTTGAATGTGCATGACAGCAATAATGCTTCAAGCCTATGAAATTGACCAAAATAAAGGGAGTTAGATAGCTAATTAAAAGCCTAAAAAGCATCTGAATAGTCGGATAGAAAGCTTAAAGCAAAGCTAGATAGCTAGATATAAAGGAGCCCAAAATTTAGCTTGATGATTAGCAAAAATGGTAAATAGTTACCCTGATAGCATGCAAGAAAAATAATGTCAAAAGCAAACTAGAACTGTGTATCTGTGTATTATTTGCCCTCATGTAGGTTTTAGATCAGGTGATAGTGTCATAATAGTCTGTGGTTTGCAATAATCTGTGGTCTGTGCAGCCCTTTGTGACTCTTTGAGATTAAGGGCTATACGAATAAACATAACTTGACTTATTTCCTGTTAGATAAATTAAGTTTTTTAAAATTATCACTACTCGAATAACATTTTTTTTTTTGTCCATGAAGCCTGAACTGGAATGTATTTAACTTCCTAAAATAACAGCTTCTCATGTTATTACTATATTGTTACAAGAGTATTACCGGGCTAATTATTGAAAATAAGGGTTAAACAGACTTGGTCAACCAACAAAATAATTTTACTAAAAAATCACATTGACCCAGCACAATTTTCAGAACAGGTCAGCAGGCACCTCAGTGTTGGGACTTTTTTCCAGTAACAGGTTAATCTAACTTTTTTTTTTTTTTTTTTTACGCCGTTAATATTACTGATGCTCAAAAGCTGCAGAACTCAAGGTGCCATGTCCCTGCACACCTGATTATTTTTATCTGTAACTTGGGGATTAAAGCTGCAGCTCATTTGAGTTTGGGGCCCACTGAAACCAGGATCCTGGTGACGTTGTTTAAAATGAGCTTTTCCACAAAGTCGGTGCTGATGAAAACATTTTGCTGTTCCTATTGCAGTGTTTTATATTTGTCCAATAGATATCACTGTAATCTTTTGTTCAACCAAAAAACAAGGAAGACTATAAACTAGAGACTGAAAGTGAACAAAAAAAGCCTTTTTTTCCAATTTTACCCATCCTTTTTCAAAGAAAGACAAAAATATGGGATTTTTTTTTTATTTTCTTTTTTTTTTAAGGAATTACATTAGGGTGGAAAAAATAAGAAAAGGGCAGAGGGGAATAGGAATACAAAGAAAAGTAGGGAAAATAAAGTAAAGGAATGAAAATGGAGAAAATAAAATAAGCAATTAAAAATGAAGAAAAATGCTATTTTTATTTTCCTTTTTTTATTGTCTAATTTTTCTTCATTAAAGTGTGTTTTGGTCAATTTTAGTGTCTGTATTTTATCCTCCGTTGTGCGTTTTCGTGGCACTGCATAATACAGTAACATCCAGCACTTTCTCTTTTCCCTTTAAATTTCGTATCTGGCCATGGGGCTCAAACTATCATCCTTGAGGCGACAACCTTGAAGAGCCGTTAAAATTTTTTTTAGGCTCACTAAAAAGAGCTGCCTCCTTTTAGTGAACCTAAAAAAATGGGTATCCAAAAATAGTAGGAATTCCCATCACTACAAGTTAACTCCAATTAAAGAGGTCACTATGGTGTTTTGTATCTGCTCAGAAAATGTCAAATTCTTTGACATAGAGCTTTTTTTTTTAAAGTAACAGAAATGGTTACTTTCACTGGTAACTTTACTTTTATTATAAAGTAATTCCGTTACTTCTTTTTGGAAGAAGTAGTGAGTAAAAATAACTACTTTTTTAAAGTAACGTGCCCAACACTGGCTACGAGTGATGCTTTTGCCTCTTACACTTGGACGCAGGTGTGTACCAGCATGTGTCAGGTTCTATGCTGGGTGGTCACGCCATCAAGATCCTTGGCTGGGGTGAGGAAGATGGTGTCCCATACTGGCTCTGTGCTAATTCTTGGAACACCGACTGGGGTGACAATGGTGAGAGATTATACATTTTCATCACGCAAATTCATAGTCTTTCTGGGGGAGGCTACTGTCAAAATAGATGAAGGTGAAAATGGTTAAGAAAAATGTTGGCTATGTACAGTAATCCCTCGTTTTTATTATCATCAGTCATGTTCCAAAAGGGTAACAAAACCCACAAATTGAAAACTTTTTATTGATGTATTACCTCTTACCATCGGACTGGTCCGAAGTAGATGTGTCCACGATGTCACCAGTCACTAAAATATGTCATGCCACATACCCTTGGAAAGCTTAAACTCTTGGGACTCAATATATGCTGACCATTTAAAAGTGTACTCATCACAGTAACATCCTCATCAGTCTGAAACAAGATAACTGAAAACTTTTATTCCGGCATAGGTCACCAAACCAGGCCTCCATACATCTGCGAGAGTCTAGTGAATCCAACTGTCCAAAATATTTGCTCCAAAACACTTGATAATTTCGACAGATCAAAAATATCTGCCTAAAAGCATCTCTGCATTGATGGCCATTCCTCATTGCTAGCTCTGTTTAGCCCCATTAATTCCTATTTACAAATAAACAAACTTATTTTCTACATGTCGTAAACCTCTGAACTTAAGATATCTTTTTCGTCCAATTGCAGGCTTTGTTTCACGGTCCACTGCCTGCATTAGCCTATGGACATTTATTCATAAAAACAAGAATGACTTGAGACAGTTGTGACCAATTCAAATGATGATTGACACATTGCTTAGCCAATTAAATTCTGACTAAATCGATATGAACATGTCCCTATTGCATTCAAATTAGACCCTGAAATAAGTGTGCGTAATGCCACTAGTGATCAATTTTTACACACAAGTGTGCACACTAGTGATAGATGCGGAAAGAGATTTCAGACGTTTCAACTCTTTCACACAATATTGGCCAAAGTAAAATACACATTTGGAAACGTTTGGTCGTTGTAAACTGGTAGTCTTAAATGGCCGCTTGTGAAGAAAAAATGTTTAGTATTTCAGATTTTGATCAAATTTGGGAAGGTACCAGGAACGGCTTCAAACTATTGGCTCACCGGTTTTCCAGCTAAGATGCCCATGCTACACTCTTTTGCAGGCATTTAATCGTGCATGTTATTTGGAAAAATGAATAAGCTATAGTTATGCACTACTTGCTTCAAAAAGTAACTGAGTCAGTAACTGAAATGCTCTGTGTAAAGTAACTATTTACCAGGAAAAGTGACTATTTCTGTTCCTCTAAAAAACTTTTATGTCAAAAGAATTTGAAAATTTCCGAGCCATATTTGAGTCTGCTGAATAGAATAAAACAGACAGGTAGTTGTGTTATAAAACCATGTAATATTCATTGCACCTAGCAACAGTTTTATCCTACACTTTAAGTGCAACAATAATGAACCGTAAACAATATCAATCAGCAGTCAACAGTATAAAGTGAGTTTAATAAATGAAATCTAACTCACAAACTGAGACAACTGGTCAAGTAGACGTATGCTATTGTACTTCAAGTATTTTGTTTACAACAAAAGTCAACTATGAAGCAGAATAAAGTGAGTTATACCCTATAGAATAAATCACAATCTCTAGTCATACAACTGAAGTAGATGTGTGCTGTTCTTCACAGCAAAAGTAAACGGTTTAACAATAAAGTGTGTTTAACACTGCAATGTAAAATTAATAAATCCAACTCTCACAACCTGAAACACAGGTCAAGTAGAAATGGGCAACTGCACTTAAAATATTTTGTTCACAACAAAAGTCAACAGTCAAACAACATAAAGTGACTATTCAATTCTTCTTTTCATGTGATGTGATGGTCTTAATAACATAAGAACCACATTACCCATGCCACATTTTTACGAAACATGCGCAGTGTGTACCCTAATGTGTTTACGGTTATATGTTTAACTTGGGAGTGACACAAAAGTAAACACCCTTCCACGCCAACACCCCTTGTCTTAATTTATTAAAGGTAACGCACCTCATTTGACTGTCAATAACTGTAACGGCAGGGAAAAAATGAATTGGATTACACCGTTACGTAAAAAAATAAGTCACATAGCGGAGTTATTGGTAACTGTTATTCCCCACACTAAGCATAGGACATATCAAAGGAAAGCTTCATCCTTCATTAGTAAAAAGTGTGTTCCTAACTTTTACCATAGTTTAGTAATAAACGGTTGAATATTGTTAAGTTTCTTGAAAATTCTTATTTACAAGAGAACTTCTGAGGAAAAACTGCTTTTTGTGAAAGGGTGCATTTCAAGCAGAACTTTCACTTTGGTGCTTGTTTTTGCATTTGTAATACATAACAATAACTAAACGATGCTTTCTATAAACAAGGACACACTGAACTTATGCATGGACTTTGCAAGTAAAAAGAGACTTGTGTCAAATACTAAGCTTCTACAAGCATATCAATTAACTCCATTGTTTTGTTTGCTTGCATTTTTTTTAAGGATTCTTTAAAATTTTGCGTGGATCAAATCACTGCGGCATTGAGTCTGAGGTTGTTGCAGGAATCCCCAAATAAAAACAAAGGTAAGATGCAACTGCGATTTGCCCTGTTAAAAAAATCCATTAAAAGTTTATGTTAAACTATTTTCTTTGTAGGTTTTTTGCATCTCCAGTATCAACATTTATGCTTCATTGAGCATCTTGGTCCACCGGGTTGCACTGAAATGCCCATCGTTTTATTCTTAGTTTTTACTCGGCATTCGCAAAAAAGTGACCATTTTTTTTGTTTGTGTTGATTTTTAGAACTTTTATAATTGCTGTAAGTGCCTGAACACAATGTGTTCCTTTTTATGTTTTGCAGTCAAATATGGCATATTTGGCCAAAATCAATAACTTGAATGTGTCATTATTATTTACATTGTCATTTTTTTTTCAGAGCCGCTCCATTCTTTAGGCTGTACTCATTATGTCAAAATCAGATGTATGCTGTTTTATTATTATTGTAAGAGGTTTAAATTGTTTTTAATCACCAACATGCATTGAAAATAGTTTTGACAAACAGCTGAGCTTGAACAAAAATTAGTTTGTTTCTATTTTTGTGGGTTTTGCATTCATTCCAGGAAACGATGATGCAGGAATGTATATTTGCTCCAAAGTTATTATTTGGTGTTGAATCAGTTTACTATTTAGGCATATGATTGACCATTAAAACTTATGTAACCTCTACGTTGGCAGAATTACTCAAAAAAAAAAAAACAAGCATTAAGGTAAATAAATTTAATAGCACTGTCCGGTGGCCCATCGGGGCCACCACCTTGGGCGAGTGCCCCGGCAGCACTGCCCACCCCCGTGTGTCTAGTTAACTTTATTCACACAGGAAACAGAAAAATACACCGGAAATGCGACTTCAAAATAAAAGAGTACAAGACTAATAAACGTTCAAAAGATGTAATTAGACTGATTATTGAAACGTTACTTCATGTGTGTGTGAAAGATTGTTTTTATATTCCTATAAAAACAAGTTATATTCACAGTGAATTCTGAGAAATGTTACAACCAAAATGACCAACCTACCATTCCCCCCTGTTATTAATTTCGAAGAAAACAATACTGGAGGTTTCGAGTTTGTACATCATTAAGAAATCCAACAGGTTGGTAGCTTCGTGGAGGGGCGAAAAACCTTCGTAAAGGAAAAATTCCCCTCCTCCCACCTCGTTTCCATGAGGTCGAGAGTGTTGTTGTTGTTGTTGGGGTTGTCCATCGATTCGATGATGACCATCTTCTTTTATTTGTGAGTCTGCTGATGTTTGAACAGTCTGATCCTGGATTGTGGTCGGAGACTCAGGTAAAAGAGGATACCTGCGCAATGACGGTTTTTAAAGTGGCGTAAGGGGTGCGCTTTCCCCAACGCCACTATCTTGATTGTAAAGAAGATGGTTCCAGTGGCAAGGGAGACCCTAGACGACCGGCATCTTTCTACAACTGCAGGCGGCTAACGGGATCCAGGTCTGTAGGAAACCGCCTCAAAGCGTGCCGCCACCAGCTTTTGGGATCACTCTTAGTCTGGACTCTACCCTTCGACCTGTTCGGCTTGGGTAACCCTACCAGGAGTACGAGACTCCCGCCGACATAGCTCTAGGGGTCATGGAGACACGCAAAGTGCCCCACCACGATAAGGTGGTGATCCGTCGGGACACAAGGTCGAGAGTGTATTTTTATACTAGAAAACGTAGTAGTAATGAGCGATGGTTAACTATAAGAATCACAGATAAAACGAACAAAAAACAAAAATAAATACAAAAAAAAAGAACCCTGCCTGCGTGTTGGTCTCCACAAGGCCTAATCAGAGCCTGGGTGACCTCATAGGTCGCCTGCCGACGACGATCTTCGGATCTTCGTGTGTGCAATGGGGGGGTTTTCTCTTTAGCTGGTAGGGATAAGTCCTTTTAGACAACGCTGTCTAAGTCCATGTAAATTGTGTAATGTGTGGCAACTGATACCAATGTAACAAAGCAGTCCGCAAAGTCCAAAGTTTTCAACAAAACAATAGCAGAAATTGAACCTAAACTCCTCTCTTCCCACTGTTTTTTAGGAGTCTTATTTTGGTACTTTTACTACCACCAGTTTTCTAGATATCATTGTGGAGTGCGATACCTATTCTTTCGGGAGAATAGATTAGGACATCATTGGCGGCTTTTGATGCCGTTTTTCATGAGCATGGCCACCGTTAGGCACCCCCACGCCTCCTGGTGTGATGATGTGTTGCTTGTAGATGAGGTGACACCATCCAATTGTCCACATTGGACTGCACCTCTTTTCGGATCTGGCAAGCTAACTTCTTCCCTGAGATGACAACGGCCTCTTGCCTCGTGGCGGACGTGTGTAGGAGACACAGCTGATGGCGAGAGTCCTGACCGCTGCCCTGGTGAAGAAAAGTTGAGTTTGAAGGTTAACGGGCTGACAGAACTATGTCATCTGGTCAGCAGGGGTCACTATCTCCTGTATGGATGAGAAAAGCATAAATGAATATCTAGGGAAAGCTATAGTTGGGAAAAAAGGATAGTTAGAGGGACTTAAAATTTATTTTAATGGTGTATGTTAACCATTAATTTATTTTCCCCCCTGTTGAGACTTTTGTGGCTCAAATTAAATTAAATTAATTCATTCATAGATTCGTATATTTTCTTAAGGTATGTTTGTTTTATTATGAGTGAAAGCAAAAATTGGTTATAAAATGTGTTTTCATTTCCCCACGTACCTGTGCCCTAGACGCATCATTTATGTTGGGGTCGCAACTTTTTTCCCTTTAAGTTGTCATTATCATTTAGTTACTCTTTAACAAAGATTTAACGCATTACAAGCTTTTCATTGCTATTTTGGTTTTGCGGTATGAATTCCTATTTTTCTGCACGTCGATCCTAGCTAACGAGATCTTGTCGCTTCGAGATTACGTCATTGTTGGTGGTAATTGTTGTCGAGCGAAGGTTAAGTCAGTCTTTTTTATCAGACAAGCAGCTTTTTTTTCCTGTTCAATTCATCAAAGAGAGCTTGCTTTTAAACGGCTCATTTGCTTTGATGATTAATATCATGAATTATGTTGTACTAAGATGTTAAAAAAACGTATAAAGCAGAGTTAGTTCAACACTGTTACTGTAAAATCAAATTTTACCTTAGCTCCTTTGTGGTATTTTCACAATACTTCCCTAGTAATATTTCTGTAGTCTGTAATATTTCTTATTGTGGCAACGAAATAGTGTAGTGTTTGTACAGTATTACTATAGTATTTTTGTGGTAGAATTTATATTATTGTAATACTTTGCTATCTCATTTCTTGTTCTAAATATGTTATGTCTATGTTCATTTGTCTTCAATTAGATTTTCATCCTCGAAATAATTTTTTATTTTTATAGCTTATCTATAAAAATACCGTTATATGTTTTGCAGAGAGCAGACAATTTTTTGCAATACGATGACTATTTTTCACCAAATGCATATTACACAAACCCCAATTGTATGTAACATCTTACATGCAATTATTTTTGTGTAAATTATGTATTAATTATAACTATAACCTTATCTTCTCTGTTCCTTTACCTCACTTTGAAGATGGAGTGTTATGCCAAATTTCATTGTCAGTTAAATTGTGTTAACCCATTTTGTAACTATGTCAGTAAATGTATATTCTATTCTATTATAAATGGTTTGCATTTATATAGTGTTTTTCAAGACCACGAGGGACTGCAAAAATACTATATGTTTTGTTTTTCGTACTTGGCCAATTTTCAACGTATTATTTTCATTTAATCAACTTTTCCCTTTTACATTTCTTCCTTTTCTTACTTGTATTCTCCTTGCTCTTCTCCTTAATGATTTACTTTCTTTTCCCGTTTTTACTTCCTTCTACCAACTCCCATCTTTCTGTATTTGTAACTTTCCTACCTGCTTTGCCAACAATTCATTCTCAACATAACATTTTTTCCTTCTGCACTTTCTAACACTGGCTTTTTAGCTTACCAGTTTAATGGGAAATTGACGTATAACCATCTCACTTAATTTTAGCTTCTTTTCAAACCAATTAAATGTACTATTTTAGCTTCACCTATTTAATGTGAAAATGACGTGTATCGATCTCATTTGTATTCCACTCAAAATAAATTATTATTCGCTCTTTTTCAATAATTTTGTACAAAAATGATTATCGCAAATCAATCTATTCCAATTTACTCAATTGGATTTTTCCTCATCTTTACAGTCCTTAATTTTCTAATTTTGAACTAAAAACCGGAATATTTTATCTTTATTTTGTTATTGTATCATTTTCAAGTGTTATTCTGGCATTAACTTCATTTAACGCATCTAAAATAACTCAAACATAATTTTTCTAAACTTTCCACTCCTGAATTTATCGTTTTCCAATTGAAAAAACAAAAATTGGACCGAAAAAATAATTTTGGGGAAGTCCTAGGCCCGCGGCCATTATGTTGCGCACCATTCGCGTGAAACGCCGATTTTCCAAAAAACGAACGTTTTCGATTCCTAACAAGATGTGCCATCGGTTCCACCCAATACAATATATTTTAAACGGTTGTACTCTTAAAAAAAAGGTTTATCTCGTTTCAATGTGCACTTCATTTGTGTCGCTTTTTCCTTTTTTTACGATATTTTCAAAACACAAAATAGACAACATAAAACATTGGAATTCAAGCGTGACAGGAAAGGATGCAGGGATGTGATTTTTCCGCTAATTCGCGGAATTCCGCTTTTTTTTATCTCCAAAAATAAAATTTTAAAATTTCCGATTTTTTAATTGGTAAAAAAAACGATTTCGTCTCGACACCATTCCATTTTAGTGTTTCCGTAACTGAAATGAAACGTACTTGCGATTGGTTGAAGTCTCCGTGTTGACCAATAAACGTGCTTGTTATAAAGGTGTAGGAGTATGCCATTGTTCATTTCTCACACGTTTTTGCCGATTGTTTAAAGAAAGATGTCCGAGATCGAACGCAAAGATGCTCCGCGAGTTAAAGAAATTGCTAAGATCGTAAAAACAAGTTTCGATCGGACTGGTTAGAGAAGGAATTATCTACAAATGTTGGTGACCCCGACGTGATCCAATGTAGCGAGCAGAGACGGGAGTCGTAGGCGGAGTGTCAAACAAAGGTGCCAACGAAAGCTGCTTTAATGACATTTAAACTGGCAATAACAAAACAAACACGAGAGTGGCCAGAACCGGCCGAATTAAGAGCCCCCCTCGGAACTCGCTAACTAAACAATGGTTCCGTGGGTGAATTGTGTACAACCCGCTACAGTACTTTCATTTATAATTAACATCTTCTGCTACAACAAAGACATTTGTGGTTTGTTCTAATATGAGTTACTTTTCATTTGGTCATGATACAATTATTTGTTCATGAAATTTGAACTCTTCAACATGATTTATGTGTTAACTTAGTAATCACATGAGTTAGATATGATGATATTCTCAGTGATAGTTTTTAAAAGCAAAGGCAGTCCAATGTTTTTTTAATGTGAGTGATTTTGAGTTGACTTAAACTGTAATTTTATATGGGATAGTTCAAAATACATTGAACATTTATGCTGTTGTTTTGTCTATTTCTTTGTCATCTGAGTGCATTGAAAGTACTTAAAAACACGGAAAACCCATGAGCTCCGGGGGGCTTCGCCCCACTTGTCCCCCCACCAAGGCACTGCCCTGGACCTAGCTGGGTGCCCGCGGCCCCCAGACCCCCGCCTAATTTTCAGATAATTTCACTTTGGTCAAATCACATCCCTGAGGATGACAACACAGATGACAGACATAGGGCCCACACAAATTATTTCGATTTACAGTGCACATTGAAGCAGTTTTTTATCTTAATTTTTATTTTGACCTGTTCATTTTAAAACGATTTAAAATAGGGGACTCTACCGACTGCAGATATTTAATATATTCACAATAGCGAACCAATTTAAACCTGTCTTCTCTCGTCCTACGATTTACGAGGCTAATTCCTCTAGTAGTATCATAGACTGCCGTTTTCTTTTCGGTTACCGGCTACTGAAATGAGGCCCATGCCTTCGAATTTCTTTGGGTAATACTAGTAATCAACCCCTACAGGCTACCGATCCCGTTAAGGGTGAAGCTAATTCTTTGAACCCGGAAACCGGCTCGTCAATATATGTATCACACATACACACACACAGATTATATATATATATATATACTGGACTGTCTCAGAAAATTAGAATATTGTGATAAAGTTCTTTAATTTCTGTAATGCAATTAAAAAAACAAAAATGTCATACATTCTTGATTCATTACACATCAACTGAACTATTTCAAGCCTTTTATTATTTTAATATTGCTGAATTTGGCTTACAGCTTAAGAAAACTCAAAAATACTATCTCAAAATATTAGAATATCATGAAAAAGTATACAAGTAGGCTATTCAACTAATCACTTGAATCATCTAATTAACTCGAAACACCTTGCGAGGGTTTCCTGAGCCTTAAAAACACCCAGCTTGGTTCAGTAAACTAAATCACAAGTTATGGGGAAGACTGCTTATCTGACTGCTGTCCAGAGGACCACCATTGATACCCTCCATCAGGAGGGTAAGACACAAAAAGAAATTTCTCAAAGAGCAGGCTGTTCACAGAGTGCAGTTTCAAAGCATATCCACAAAAAGTCTGTTGGAAGGGAAAAATGTGGCCGGAAACGCTGCACAACCAAGAGAGATGACCGCAGCCTTAACAAAATTGTGAAGAAGAGCCGCTTCCAGAATTTGGGGGAGCTTCAAAGACAATGGGCTGAAGCTGCATTCCAGGTATCAAAAGCCACAGTTCACAGACGTGTCCGGGAAATGGGCTACAATAGCCGTATTCCCATGGTCAAGCCACTTCTGAACTCAAGACAACGGAAGAAGCGTCTGACTTGGGCTATGGAGAAGAAGCACTGGACAGTTGCAGAGTGGTCCAAAGTCCTCTTTTCAGACGAAAGCAAGTTTTGCATTTTATTTGGAAGTCAAGGCGCCAGAGTCTGGAGAAAGGCTGGAGAGGAGCAAAATCCAAGTTGCTTGAAATCCAGTGTGAAGTTCGCACAGTCAGCAATGGTTTGGGGAGCCATGTTAGCTGCTGGTGTCGGTCCACTGTGTTTCATCAAGTCCAGAGTAAATGCAACTGTGTACCAAGAGATTTTAGAGCACTACATGCTTCCATCTGCTGAAAAGCTCTATGGAGATGAGGATTTCATTTTCCAGCATGATCTGGCACCCGCCCACAGTGCCAAAACCACCAGTAACTGGTGCACTGACCATGGCATCACTGTCCTTGATTGGCCTGCTAATTCCCCTGACCTGAACCCCATCGAGAATTTGTGGGGTATAGTTAAGAAGAAGATGAAAGACACCAGACCTACAAATGCAAATGAGCTGGAGGCCGCTATCGAAGCATCCTGGGCATCAATAACACCTCAGCAATGCCACAGGCTGATTGCCTCCATGCCACGCCGGATTGATGCAGTTATCCGTGCAAAAGGATTCCCAACCAAGTACTGAGTGCATCAATGGACATTTTCAAATGTTTGATTTAGTTTTGCTGCTATAAAATTATTTTTTTACTTGGTCTGAGGAAGTATTCTAATATTTTGAGATAGGATTTTTGAGGTTTCTTAAGCTGTAAGCCAAATTCAGCAATATTAAAATAATAAAAGGCTTGAAATAGTTCAGTTGATGTGTAATGAATCCAGAATGTATGACATTTTTGTTTTTTTAATTGCATTACAGAAAATAAAGAACTTTATCACAATATTCTAATTTTCTGAGACAGTCCAGTATATATGTGTGAACATACCCAAACATATTTGACTTAGTGAAGCACACCCTCGAACCTATTTGGTGGTTCGCTAATGAAGCCCCTATTTATCAACGTCTTCTTTCATTTTATGGCTTTTCTTGAAACTATTTTTAATCTTATACCTTGATACATGTTCTTACCTGAATAAATGCCAGTCTGGTTCTTTTGGAGCCTCCTTGAGTCGTCCAAGACTCCAGAATGCTAACATCGTGTTGCTAGACGCCATTTTGTCTTCCCCATGTGCTTCTTTGTTGTTTGTCTCTCAATCGGTCTCCATCGGACAACAACGGAGGTCCAAGCGTTTTTTTTTCGGCACCAAAATGATAAAGTTAAAACTTATATAAACTCTATGTTGGCAGAATTACTCAAATAAAAACAAGCAAGGTAAATAAATTTAATAGCACTGTCCGGTGGCCAATCGGGGCCACCACCTCGGGCGAGTGCCCCGGCAGCACTGCTCGGCCCCGTGTGTCTAGTTAACTTCACACAGAAAAAAGAAAAATACACCGGAATGCGACTTCAAAATAAAATAGTACAAGACTGATACACGTACAAAAGATGCAATTAGACTGATTATTGAAACGTTACTTCGTGTGTGTGTGTGTGTGTGTGTGTGTGTGTGTGTGTGTGTGTGTGTGTGTGTGTGTGTGTGAAAGATTGTTTTTATATTCCTAAATATAAAAACAAGTTATATTCACACAGTGAATTCTGAGAAATGTTACAACCAAAACGACCAACCAATCAGTTTAAAACACAATGTGAAATGACTTTTGAAAATCGAAAACGTAAATATTGCTTGCACCATGAAACACATGTCAAGCCATGTTTATTTGGACAACCCTTATTAACAAAAACTCATAGGGCTGCACAGACCATCATTACAACATCCCCTGATTTGAAACCTACATCCATTCATTATCTGCACCGCTTATCCTCACTAGGTAGTTGCCAGTCAGTTGCTGGGCACACAGGGACTGAGAACTTACTCGCTCATTCAGACCTAGGGACAATTTGGACTGGCCAATTAACCTGAAATGCATGTTTTTGGAATGTGGGAGGAAACGCACGCAAGCACAGGGAGGACATGCAAACTCCACATAGTAAAGCTGATAACTGGATTTGATCCTATGAAGTGTGTCCCGGACGCGATAACAACTCAGCCACCTGGTCGCCATTGAAACCTACAGTATGTCACAAAAAGAGAGTACACCCCTCACATTTCTGAACATATTTTACCATGTTTCATTGAACACTCTGAAGAAACATTACTTCAACCAGTGTATGAAACTTGTGACAAAAAGTTACCGGACGCTCGGGCAGACAACTCTGAAAAGTTTCCTGCCCAGCCATTAAGGTGCCTGCCCCATTTTTCACAACTTGAAACACAATAAGATGATTAATCGCAAAAAAGAAAAAAAAACATTGTTGCAAAGTATAAATGATTGGTAATCAAAATATATAACAGAACAACAATTAATTATAAAACTACTTATAACATTCATTGCTTGTATATGACATATGCCATCATTATATACCAGCATTTAAACATCTTCATTCATGCAATGTTTGCGTTACGTCATGTGCTACAGGCAACGTGAACTCCTTTCCACGATGCTTTTAATGTACATTTACTTTTTGTAGCGTCATAAATTTGGCTTCTTTTGAATCTTCCTTCTGGGGCTGAGGTTTTGGCTTGATTCCTAACCACTTCTCAATTTTTCTTGTGTTCTCTGTGCGTCTATTTGGAAAATGATATGTAAATGCATGACCTTAAAACGCTCAGGAAAGTCCGGAAGCACGAAGTTATAGGGTCTATGCACGACTTACTTCCACGGTCGAAGAAGGATGGTTAGTCATTTTCTGTCTATCGTAAACCGAATTAACAAAGCGCGAAATAGCGCCATGGCGGAGTTAACGTATACACGCTGCTTGTTGGAGTTGCCAAAGGATCAAGGTAAATTATGTCCAGAGAATTGTCTGCGCGTCCAAGGCAGCACCATAGACCAAACTTGAAAAAGCAAGAGCAGCCGTGTCACATTTCATGGAGGTCAGTCATGTTGCTTCAAGCAAAGCAGAAAACCTGGCAGAAAGACTCACCGGAGGAGCATGACAAACTGAACACATGAAGAAGGGTCTGCAGATAGAATCAATTGCCTTAAAGGGTTATGCCATTTTAAAAAATGTGAACTTAACCACGTGTCGGCTAGTGGTTCATCCAGATGTACCATGGTTGGGTGCATCACCTGATGGGCTGGTATATTACCCTATCGATCGATCATCATTTGGGCTGGTTCAAATTAAATGCCCAAATCAACCCCGTGAAACTTCATCCTGCAAAGTTACACGGATTGTACCTCAAAAGTACCTCAAAAAATTGATCATGGTGTGCATAAGCTTAAGGAAACCATTGCTATTTTTGGCAAGTCCAGGGGCAGTTGCTGATTACAGGACTTGAATGGTGTGACTTTGTTAGCTTTGCCAATGAAGACATTCGTGAGCAGCGCATTCACAGAGAAAATGCATTGTGTAAAAGAGTTGATTACGGTAGTTTTTCTTGTTTCTCTTTTACACACACACACACACACACACACACACGTCAAACTTACCTTTCAATGTGCAAATAAGTTGACATGGAACAAATTTCAAGACAATACATTTATTAAAGAAAACGTCAACATGCTGCAACGAGAGCCATGTGTGTAATTTAAAGAAAGCAAAAAACATAAGACAAAATTCAACACTAAAGCATATTCCTGGCAAGTTGTCAGGAGTCAAATATCTATACATATCTGTGGGCATTAGCTATCAGGTCCGTGCTTTGAAAATGTCGGCTACACACTCGAGAGCTACTTTTAACAATTAAGTCGTCTCTTCGATTATTGATGACCCACCGTTTTCGTAAATCGGTGTTTTGGGGAAAGGAATGGAAGTTTAGGACCAAATTACAAGTAGCCCATGCTTTAGATTAAGGTAGCAGTGGTGGCTGGCTGAACTGTCTCCCCGTTTTTTTAAAACAAACATTTGTGCATTTACAAGTCATTCTGACCTTGGTGGGCATAAGAAGAGTTGAAATGAGTAGCAAGTAACGTCCAAAAACAAATCCGTATTCGGCTTTGGCGGGTTTGTTGCTCGCGAAACATTGAGACCAGCGCTGACCGGAAACAACCATCCTGAGATTTTCCCGGAAATACGTTATCGTCTCGCGTACATAGAGCCTATTCCAGGGGTGGCGAACAAGTTTGACACAAAGAGCCGAAAATTTTAACCGTGAGAGTCAAAGAGCCACACCACGCACTGACCTGTCATGACAGACAGACACACACAATTAAAAACATATTATTTCCCATAACACACTCCTCTCCTTACAATACAACAAGTATTGTTCTTGTGTTAATTTCAAGGAAAGTGTCCACCCTCAATACACACAAAAAAACTAAACATGAAACAAGGCAAAGAGCCACAGCACTGTATATAGAAACTGGACAATTCCCGCCGCAATTGTAAGAGATGTGATTGATCTGGAAGATGATCCCGTCATGTATATATAACCCCGGTTGTTAGCATTATGAGTTGGCATAAAATTTTCAACCCAGAGAGATGTTTCTGTCATTTTTTTACTTGGTTCTGTGGGGGGACTCCGCCCCCCCAGACTCCCCCCCGGTACTGGCAAGTTCATTTCAGATGGGCCCATAATCGTTAACAACAAGGATATGCCTTGTGGAGGTTGACACCGATGCTGGATGGCAGCCACTTTGGACAACACTCCCTGAAGTTTCACAGGGTTGATATGAAATTGTGCATTGTGGTTGCAAAAAGGGTTGTACTGGGCACTGTAAATGTAAAAACAGCCTTAAAATGCACCGCACTGTGCAAATGCTCCTGTGACTGCAGCGATTAAATTCGTGTTCTGCAGTTGCAGGAAGAGTTCTGGAGTTTCAGGTCAACATCGTGTTGTAATTTCTTCTTAAATCAACACAAACTCCAATTAATCATCTGACTCCAATTTGTGACCTTTCCCAATCACCACTCATCCAAACAATTCGCGCGCTCTTTTCTGCATAGAAAGTTCTCAGAAGATGGCATTTTCACTTACGAGTGGATTTATTTCTAACACACAAATCAATACAGCTCTGCACGCCTCTCCTTCCAAAAGCCGACTCCTCTCCTTCTTCCGAGTTGCTCAGCAAATAATCTCCTCCGCCACTTGGCTGGATTCCATTGGTCTCCGTCCCGGAAGAATGGCGCGTCGACTCCGCCTGGTCGCGGCGAAGCCCGCTCCCATTGGTCTCCTGTTCCCGGAAGAATGGCGCGTCAACCTCCTCCACCTCGGCCCCCAGACAGCTGGTCACCTCCCACTGCCTGAGAGCTGCCTCACGTCAGAATCTGCTCCAGAAAACTTTTGCACAAAACACAGAGTCCAACAGAAAAACCCAAATTCAAACTTCCATATTCCTTTAATCGCAATCACCAAAAGTCGTGGTCCTGAGAATGAATGTACATACTTTATGTAATCTGTTCAACTGTTTACACCACATATCAACTTTAAGTTTTTAAATAGTTCAGGTTCTTTCGTATTTGTATTCATATAGTATAGGTTCTTAAAATCCAAGAGTTTTGTATAGATCTATCAAAATGTAGGATGATTTCCAAACCTTGACCTCCCAGCCTCCATAAAGTTGTCCTTTCAGAATGATATTAATATTAAAAATGGGTTTCTCATCCACATTTCCATCAAATGTCCATCCCAAGGTACACATGTATCAGATTCTATGCATAGAAATGCATTATACTGGAGGTCATTGACCCCTAGCTGACCCCAGAGATGAACTGTCAGAGTAATATAAATATTAAAAATGAGTTTCTCCAAGCCAGAAACATGGATATACACATCAAATCCACATTGCTATCAGATTTAGATCCTCAAATGTAAATATTTCTTATTTCATGCAAAGAAAGTTTTAATTTGTGGGGTCAATGACCTCTACCTGACCCCTGGAGAGACATATTGGTATTACATATAATTTTTCATGCCCAGGCATATGGAAGACATATTCAATTTACATGCTGCCACATTTAGGTGTTAATATACACCTAAATTTAATGCATAGAAATGTCATATTATGGAGGTCATGACCTCTGTCTAACCCCAGAGGTCAAACCGAGAATGGCTCCACATCTCAAATTAAAGTGTATGCCTTCAAGAACAAACCCTGATAGTTTCATGCTTTTTTCATTTGGTGCACAATTGTTATGATGATGAGAGCTTAACAGTCCACAAATAGGGGATATTAAATCAGAAAGAGGAACAAATCCATACAACGCTGTGTAGTACCAACCAAACCTCAAAATCACATCTTAAACTAAGTGCAGGTCAGCTAAAGTCGGGGTAATGTGATAAAATGTTGTTGTTTCCTAGTTAAAATCCTTGCTGCAGCATAAATGCAGAAACTGCATATGGAGAATAGCATTGAAACATTATAACTGATCCTCATTCATTATTACCAGTTGTGGTATCGGCAATTATTTCCACAGAGCTGCAAGTGTGCATGCAGCATCACGTTTCAGCATTTAAGTCAAACCCAATTTGTGAACCTTATAAGTAGACTTGTACAGTCGCGTATGTCAGAATAACTCCATAGAAGCCCAATAATTGCTTGAGACCTTCGACAAACTATAGTCATAAGAGGAATTTGTATGTTTTAATATATAAATAAAATTTGCCAACGGATCTCATACTGACGGTATTTGCGGCGTTGGGAATAATGGAGTTATAAATAATGCCGTTACTTTTCCAGTAACGGGGTAACTTAATTAATTACTTTTTCCGCCGTTACAACGCTGTTAATAACGGTCCAACGTGGTGCGTTACTTTGGATACACCGATTTGCTGTTCCCTTCCCAGTGTGTTTATGTTCACACCTTTTCGTATCATGTCCCCATTCAAAATTGCGACTACCATATAGTTAGACAGCAATTACAAACATAGTACTGTATTTACTAATGTGCCTAAAGAAAGGGCGAATGACAGCAATAAATTTGAACACCCCGACTCGTGACGTTCATGATATCTCTTGGAAGTGGGTGCCCACCAGTCAAGAGCTGGTTCCCTTTGAATGGCTAATTTTCTCCTGTGATTGCTCAAAAGCTTTTTAGGGATTATGTGCTGTTGACTTTGAATTGGTTGAGTGTAAATAGGTTACAACTATTTTGTATTTCATCTTTGTAGATTTATAAATAATTTCATGAATTTTCCTGTGTTTTTCAGTGGTAACGTTTGATAATTGTGCTTTATTTTCCCCCCTTTTAAGTCATTCATAATCAGTGATAATATGGGCGGCCAGCAGCCTAGTGGTTAGCGCGTCCACAACATAATTCTGAGGTCATGGGTTCAAATCCAGCTACCAGCCTTCCTGTGCAGAGCTGGCATGTCCTCCCCGTGCTTGTGAGGGTTTCCTACGGGCACTCCCACATTCCAAAAATCATGCATGTCAGGTTAATTGGCTGTGTGACTAGCGAGTGGTTGTATGTCTCTGTGTGCCCTGCGACTACCTGGCAACTAGTTCAGAAAGTCCCCTGTCCAAATAAATGCTATTATGTAATAGAATAACACATATGGGCGGCAGTAGCTCAGGAGGTAGAGCGATCGTTTTAGGATTAAGGGATCCCAGTTCGAATCCCCGCTTGTCCGTGTTACATGTCGAAGTGTCCTTGGGTAAGACACTGAACCCCCCAAACCCCCAATAAGCAGGTTAGCGCCTTACATGGCTGCAAGGCCGCTATTGGGAAATGTGAAGCACAATGTAAAGCGCTTTGGGAAGTCATTGACTTGAAAAGCGGTATATAAATGCAGATCATTTCATTTCATTTCATATGTCAAAAATGTTTAATTACAATGTGCATTATGTTATTATTTTTGGTAATATACATTTCTCTTTTTCCCTTTCTTTTTTTCGGTTTCTTTTTTATTCTTTTTTTTCTCATTTTTTTTTCTTTTTGTAATACCTTTCACACATACTTTTTTTTACTTCTTCCGGTCTAGCTTTTTTCTTGTTTTTTTTTTACTTTCATTTTTCTTGATTTTTTCCTTTTACCTTTTTCCTCTTTGTCCTGTTTTATTTTTTTCTTTTGTGTCTTTTTCCCCATTTTCTATTTTTTCTCTCTTTTTGCTCTATCCCCCTTATTAAATGTTTAGAGTTGTTTAGCAGCGTTAGATCCTGTGTTTTAAATACCTAATTTTTACATTTACATTTTTATTTGTTCAATTTCTATGACTTGTTGCATAATAATTGATAATACTGTACACAGTACAGATTAAACTTTAATCTGTGGTTCCCATGGTGGGCGGTGCCGCCCCTCCTGGGGGGGTGGAAAGATCTGGGGTGGGGGGTCAGTGAGGAAGAAAGGGGCGGTAGAGGGGCGGGAGTCCGAAGTCAAAGTCAGAAGTTTGAACGTTTGTTTGACGATTTGTACCCAACACATTAAGGCTCCACGATTAACCGAAATCAAATCGACATCGCAAATGTGACGTAGTGCGGTTGTGAAACTGCAAAGCACTGCGTTTTTTTTCAAGGTTTTGTGGTGAGTAATAGAGTTTTGGCCAACCACAATTGTTACTGTTCGAGTTTTAAAACCGCCGACCAATCAGAGGCAAGTTTTAATAGTAGAACAAGCCAATAAACGCCATTCAAAGTTTGCAAGCACCACACTATGCCACACCCACCATGTGAGCTCATTGAGTGTCATGGCGGACTCCGTAAAACATAGTCCCAGAGTCAACAAATGAGAAGGAAACGAAGCTTGCACCGAACAAGGGCGGTACATAACTTGTTTAGACCTATTTTCGTTTTAACAAAGCGGACGTGGAACAGAAAAAAACGCCCGTTGCGGAATTTGCTTTCGCGTAGTCGCTAGGTCCGGAGGAAACACAAGTAATTTGTACAAGCACCTTAAAATTATCACATATTAAAATACACGACATGTTAAAAAGGATTACAAGTAAAAGACAAAGAAGGTACATCTACAAGTGAACTGGGAGGTAACAAACCTCCATTCAAGCAGCATTAGCGCCTTTCACACCATACGAAAAACGTTTGCAAAGGCACAAAGACATAACCAATGCTGTGACTCTAGCTAAAAATAGTGTCCAACCCCAAACCTGCATAATTGATTAGAGGTAACACTTTTTATTTAAGCAAGTTAATAAGTGAAATGTTATAAGAGTAATAAATAGTTGTAGCAGTAGTGTTAGTAAGTTAGCAGGAATGGTGGGTTTGAATTAATAGTTGAATACATTTTTTTGCACTGATGAACATGCTGCAGTAGCACATGGTAAATTTTATACTACACTAATTGCAGACATGTTATGTTTACAGCCTTAAAAGTATGTGGATTATTTTAAGTGTGCTATGTTTACATTTTATAGCGTGCACAATTTATTTTGTTGTTATTTACTTCATTTTAGATGATTTTTTTAATGTTATTTAGTTCGATGTTGACTTTGTTATGAAGACAATAAATAATTGGAATGTTATTTTGTGGTGTTTTAGTTCTAAAATTCTCCAGAACACTATTTTAATAAGTTTGAAGTGCTATCTAGTGTATTTCTTAGGTGGGTGGATACTTTTATCGATTGAAGAATTGAAAATTTAAAAATGGTCAACAGAAAGCAACCCGAACAAAGCTCACCAGAAGATGGTTCTGTTTTCTGTAGGTTTAACATTTCAATATGGTTGAGTGTTATCCATCCATCCATCCATCCATTATCTGCATCACTTATCCTCAGTAGGGTCGCTGGGCTGCTGAAGCCCATCCCAGCTATCTTAGAGCAGTGGGCAGGGGATACCCTGAACTGGTTGCCAGCCAGTCGCAGGGCCCACAGAGACAGACAACTCACTCGCTCGCTCATCCACACCTAGGGACAATTTAAACCGGCCAATTAACCTGAAACGCATGTTTTTGGAATGTGGGTGGAAACCCACGCAAGCACGGGGAGAAAATGCAAACTCCACACAGGAGGTTTGCATACCTGTCAACCTCCACAGCTCCATGCCCTTACAAACTGTCACATTTTGCCTTACAAAATAATCTTACACCATATTTTTTTTCAAACGTGTTTATTTATGTAGTTTAACATGTTATATTGTACATGTGTTTAGTTATATCATATATACTGTTAATTAACATTATGTTGTGAGATACTGAGTTGCTCGACATGAATGAGGTTTATTATAAAAAAGTTCAAAAATTAAGTAGCTTGGACGTTCACTGTAGAAGAAAAAATACCTGCCAATATAATTAAGTAGAATAATACATTTTCTTATTACAATTATTAATTCATTTTCTGCATTAAATTATCGTTGGTAATATACTGATTAAAGGGATAACCACAAACCTGCCTATTTTCATTTTCTACTTTTATACTTACTTTTTTCTTAACTTCTTTATACAACATAATAATTCGTTACATAATGCATCGAAGCAAGTGAGCCGTTGGAGAGACGGCTCTCTTCAATGAGTTGAGCCGAAAAAGCCGGTTCTCTAAAAAGAGACGGACTTCCTTTCACTACACAACTCAGACTCATTTGACTTGATTGATTTACTGCTTCGTGATAGTCGGTGTATACCGGATGGTACCCATAATTGACATATATGCGTTTTTCCGTACAGATTTTCTTGTACGTCGTACACGTCTTGAAATGCATAATAAACGAAAACGTACAGGTTGACAGGTATAGGTTTGATCTCATGACCTCAGATCTGTACCGCACACGCGTAACCACTGCATCGCCGTGCTGCCCTAATTGAGTCTTCAAAAATTAAAAAAAATAAATTAACACAGTGTGGGAAGTCACTGGGGAACCAAGAGAGCGCCAGTCTGCAAAAATTTGGGAACCATTGGATTAAAGCAACAAAAACAATCTGAGGAGCAGAAAGAGACGTTTCTATTTAAGGAACCGAGCTAGAATGAACGCGCCTCCTACAGGGAGTACTAAGGGTATGTTCGTTTTGTGCACTTGATAATCCATCACCAACTCGACACCCGAAAGTCGATACCGAAACAATATCGAATTCGATGAAATTTTCAAGAGACTTACAATTTAATGTGTATTCAAATCAGTAAATTAATTGAACATGTTAATGAGGACATGTCGCAGCTGATGTCAGTTGCACGTCCAGGACACCACGTGAAAAAATCAAGCGCTATTAGATACTCAGTTGGAACTTCCTACTTGGCGAGTGCCAATGTTCACTAGTGCCTAACTCGTTAGGTAAGTATGGAAAGAGCTCACAGGGCTTCGTGGGTGAAATATGGCTCTGCAGTTTCATTATTTGTCGTTATTCTGGCTGTTTGGTTTCGGTTACCCAACAATGAGGTTCTGGACGGACGGCTGGACGTCGTGTTGTCGTCGCTTCTTCGCGCCGAGAGCAAAGTCGGAATAAATCAAGTTGCTCGTCCAAAAGTAGCCATCGGTAAGGGTTGTTCAGCACAGTTTAGCTCCTGCCGTATCAATAAATACCTAATTTATTTACATTCGAATTTGTACTTGTTCAATTTCTACGACAGCACAATTGTTGTGTTTTGTAACGTGTCATTAGTTTAAGGTAGGCCTAATTTGGTCTGTGGGAACTCGACATTCTTCAAGAATTGTGTTTCAAGCAAATGTCCTGCTTAATTGAAGTGATTTCAAAACGCAGGGTGTCAAGTTGCAATTAAATTATGAAGTCATATGCAAAATTCCAGTCCACACAACGTACATCGTCTTGTTCAAGTTTATTTTATCAGACGCCCCTCAGTCTGGTCTTGGATACACGTGCATTCGAATATTTTCAAGAAGTGCCAAAAACGTGCAGTTATTCAGAATGTTTACTTTCGTTAGCTAGATGTATTCGTGCGACATTGGTCCAAATAAGTAGATACATATGTATTGCATAAAGGTAAAGCTTTTCATTTAATCCTGGCATTATTGTACAACAGCATATTGAAATTAGTTATTATCATTTGTCTCCAACCTTTGGCCACTTGGAGCCACATGGACATACCATTATGTGGGTTAGCATGTACTTACATAATGCATGTATGTGCTCATGCTCGTTATGTGAAGCTTCTACGTGGCATCTATTGTAGTGTTTAGGATGTCTCGGTATGCGCCAGTTGACCAGAACTGCCTACATGAATACATTTCCCCGCTGGGCTTTTGGTTGTGTTGGTCATGATTGTTTTCTGTTGTTGGTGTCAAGGGATTTGTTCAGACCAAAAAAAGACAATCACTTTGGCCTGGACAGATCTATTGACACTAACAAAGATGTCATATAATGAAATTGTGAATATGTTTGATTGCTAATAGGATTTTCGAGAAGGTTTGTTCAAACCCTCACATTGTGTTTGCTGTTAATAACATCATATTGGAATATAATATTGTGAATGTGCTTGATTGCTGTTGTGATTGTCATGATTGTTTTTTTGTTATTAGTGTCAATAAATTTGTTCAAACCAAAAAAATAAACATTACCATCATGTTTCACGCACTTTACACAATTTCCATACACTAGGATTGGGAATATCGTTCCAAGTATCCATGTTATCGATAATAGGCAAGTAACTGAACCAAATCAACACTGTTGTCCTGGGATCAATACCTTGCTCCTACACCAAATTTCTCAAAGCATCGCTTTTTTATGTAGATAGTGCAGCATTGCATTCTCATCCAGCACCCTTGACCACTCAAGTGTATGCCTGATTGTGCAACTCACAGTCACACTTAGCACATTTTCCTACCTGGCTTGCTGTTGCATCCTACCTGCCAAGCAGAAGAGTAGGCAAAATTAATTCCTCCCCTACCAGAAGTGAGAAAAAATTGAGGCAGGCTTTTAGTGTAGTTTTTTTTGTAACTACAGAACAGGGAATATCATGTGTCATTTTTTGTGCTTAAGTGGTCTGCTACTGCAGTAACACCACCAATTGACACAAGCACTTGAAAAAAATGGAAACATGTTACTTTCCCTCAATCCGTTGTCTTATTGGCAACAGAGACAATTCACACATAGTAGCATTACATTATAGTTTATTTTTAAATATGTAATGAAATTGACTTTAGTTCTTTAGCTCAAATAGTGATACAATATTTGTATTCTGTTACATTGCTGCTTTTCGGTTTGACTTTCTTGGATTTAGTTCTGAAAAACTTGTAATAGAGATTTTTATTTCTTTTTTTGTACTGCTAAAGTTTGCAATGCCATTTAATGAACAAAATTAAACATTTCTAATGCCTAAATATTTGTACTGTATTTACAGAAATTATAAATTAACTCAAGGGGGAAGCGATCAATTATTCAATGATGACATTTGGAAGCAAAATCGAATCTGTATTGATCAATAGTCCCCCAGGTTTACTAGAATTAGACCGATTTAAAAAATAATCCCAGTATCACCCGCCCACTACTATCTATTGGTTTTCGTGCAGGTTTTGGGGGGTGTGTGGATCTGCTTGTGGACGGTGTGTCTCTCCTCCATAAAATTGGCCTCACACCCGCTGAGCAGCCACTTCATCATGACTACATAGAAAATGCTGAGCAACTGTCTCAGAGCTTTGCCTACTTTTTTGCTCCGGGGGCAGCAGCAGAGTAAGTAACTTTAAAGCTTTGTTTTAAATAATGTGTAAAGTCAATACTGCATGTTCATGTATGTACTTCTGTCATCAGTACGCCTGTGTAACTCCTAACATTTTTGGGCTCTACGTTTTTGTGTCAATAAGTTTACAGTTTAAAATACTCCCAAAATAGTGAGACAAATACATTTTGAACTTGCAAGAAGAACAAAGAAAACGTTACAAAACCCTAGATTTGTAAAAATCCAACCTTTTCCAAAAGCCCTTCTCAGAACCTGTTCTTATTTTATCAAAATCTCTTGAGTTACAAAAAGCAGACCAACCCTAAAGGGTGTGGATATTCAATGAACAACAACTTGATTGGCAAATCTTGACCATGATGCAACAGTGTGCATTCCCTCAACAATAGTCAAAATAATTATTTAAAGTGCACAATAATGTCTTTGCTGGTGTTCAATAGTTGAAAAAGGACTACATTGTCCATTGCAAGCAATTAGAATGAAAACAAATCTCAGAATAAACATTAAATTATGTTCTTATCATTCCCCTCTTTTTATTCAACATAATCAAAGTAACCAATCAACTCTGGTACTATAAACATTATTTAGTGTAGTAACCAAACATGTATTATCCTTCATAAGCTTTAAACAATTAAAAATGGCATAGTATGCTTTTTTTTGCATTTGTTCAATAGTAAAATAAAACCAAATTATTCATTGTAAGCAAGAAGAATTAAAAACAAATGTTCGACGAAACATTAAATGATTTTTAGTATCAGAATACTCAAATATGTCAAATTCAATCCATGCATAATCTCATGGTGGGTTTAGATTAGTCTATTTTGATTGTTATGAAACTAGGCATACTTTTTTATATTGATGGCAATTTTTTCAAATAAAATGCATTTATAGATATAAAATTAAAATAGTTTTTAGTCAATGTGTGCAAACTATAGATGGAATTTTAGTATGTTGACAAAAGGGTCCGTGACCACCCTAATGTAATCCCTATTTTCACAAACCCGACAAACCAGGTATTGTTGGAAAGGTAGTTAAACAAGGATCCTAATTAGCTGCAGGGTTTTCAAACCTACAACCTTCTTTAACACTAAAGTGTATATTGTTCGCCTGTTCCCTTCAGGTGTATTTGACACCATTGACACACATTTTTACAAAACTTTTATGTACATTTTGGAGTTCATTTATTGCCGACAATTTTTTTTAGAGCTCATGATTTTTGCAGCAAAAAGCCCAGAATATTAACATTTTGTGTAAAGATATAAGTTGGTGCACAATGTTGACTTTGTCAATCATATTCAGTTAAGTGCAGAGGTGGGTAGTAACAGAGTACATTTACTCGGTTATATTTACTTGAGTAAGTTTTGAGAAATTTTGTACTTCTGGGGGTATTTTTAGATCCCTATACTTTTACCCAAGTACATTTGTGAAGAAGAAACGGTACTTTTACTCCGCTATATTAGGCAACATTGAAGTCGTTACTTCGTTACTTAATAAACTCCCTCCATGTAAGTATGCGTCTGTCTTTATTATGACTGAGACTTCCGTCAGCCTCTACCATTTATAACCAATCAAACGTAGCAGCCTCATCACGTGACCATATTCAAATTGAACAGGGGAAATTTTGTTTACAGATGAAACCGATCGAAAAATGTCGCTTAGCAATACAGACTAAGAAATCACAAAACAGGAGGAGCCCCCCTGACCTCACATCAAAAGCATGTTTCCCTTAAAAAGGGTGCCAAACACCAGCTAGCTTGTCGTTATGCTTGCAGCGCCTGTGAAGTATTGGGGCTTTAATTGTGCTACTTTGTGCTACATGTGCTTATTTTATTTGATTTATATTATTATTTTTTTTTTAATTAAAGCTCTGAATTTACGTTGATTGTTTTAATCTACTTTTAAATTAAATGTATTTTTTTTGTTAATGAATGGACTTTGATAATTTGATGATCTGTTTTTTTTTAAACAATAAATATGATGTTGCTACAGTTACTCAGTACTTGAGTAATTTTTTTCACCAAGTACTTTTTTACTTTTACTCAAGTGAGTGGATGACTACTTTTACTTCTACTTGAGTAATATTATTCTGAAGTAACAGTACTTTTACTTGAGTAAAAAATTTGGCTACTCTTCCCACCTCTGGTTAAGTGTTCATTCAAAACCAAATCACCTCTATATTATCATCTCCTTTCATAAAACTGAACAAGAAACTTTTAAGTGCATTTGCTAACAATTCTAAAGCTACAAACGTCATTCATAACTAATTATAATGATGATAATATTTGCAAATTGAGTGTCAGGACCCTGTTGAAATTCAAGACTTATTGTCTTTCTCACTTGTTCTGTGTTCTATAAAATAAAGATTAATAAAATAACCAAAAATAATTTGAAGGTGGTGCCATTTAATCATTGACAACAGTCAAAATGGATCACCCGGATCAGCATTACAATTAATGAATCTTCTCATCTCATCTCATTAGCCGTACCGCTTATCCTCATTAGGGTCGCGGGGGGGGGGCTGGATTCCATCCCAGCCATCTCCGGGCAGTGGGCAGGGGACACCCTGAACTGGTTGCCAGCCAATCGCAGGGCACACAGGGACAGACAACTCATTCGCTCATTCACACCTAGGGACAATTTGGACCGGCTGAAATGCATGTTTTTGGAACGTGGGAGGAAACCGGAGTGCCCGGAGGAAACCCACGCAGGCACGGGGAGAACATACAAACTCCGCACAGGAAGTCTGGAGCTGGATTTGAACCCACGACAGGTTCCCATGACATGAACTGTGCCGCACAAGCGCTAACCACTGCGCCGCCGTGCTGCTTAATGAATCTTGTTGGAGTTTTTTTTCCTTTGTTATCTTTGAGTTGTAGTCAATGGCTAGATTCACACTGCAGAGTTTGATGCTCAATTCCGAATTTTTTGGAAACTCACCTTTCCATCTAAATACGACTTTTCTTGTGTGAAGGTGCCACAACTGTGAGACACATATCTCACGCAATGCACTTTTGTTTGCGGAAGAAACGCAGTTTTGGCGCTGAATTACTCAAGATGTTAACAGTGGCGCGTTTTCCCCCTAATACTATTTAAATCCAAAAACCTCGATTTCTTCTATTGAATGGCTTCTGTGTTGTGTGATTTGAACGTAATTATTGTTAAGAAACACTAGAGCTTTAAGAACAAACTCGAGCGACATGTTGTGAATCCTTGATGCAATGTCGGCTGTTCTGAGAGTTAAATATTAAACAAGTGTTCATTTTCCAAGAATGATGAATTTAATGTCCCTCCATCGTTTCTTCCGCCGTGATTTTTTATTTCTCTGCCACCTACCGCCTGGTTGAAGGCAGAATAGTGATGTTTACGACTAGTAGAGGTAAAATTATAAGCCCGGGCTTAAATTGTTAATCATTAAGTTGGGCCGGTCTGGCTTCTCTCACGTGAAGGATCTACACAGCATACCCTTACGTTTACTCAAGTAATTATTAAGATAAAGAAAATGCTTACCAAAATATCAGTTTAACTCAGAATCACTAAATCCTACCACACACAGACATCATTTCTGCTTCTTGCCGATAGCTTACAAGCTTTATAAACTTTATGCTTTTTCGCAAAATCTTTCACAATTTGAAGCTTGTAATCTGCAGAATTTGATTTTCTTTTCTGTCTCATTTTGTGCAGTTTCACTTTCGTTCATTTCGTTCAGTTAATTTAGGCAGTACATTTGCAGTGCACACTAAATTTAGGGGCCCGGCCCAAAGGAAACCCCAAGTTGGATAGTTCTGTCTAAACGCACATTTTGGCACTGAAGTACGCACGGCCGAAGTGAAACTTCGTGTTTACTTTAGCGGCAAATTAAAGCTTCAGGTTTATCAAATCAAGTTAATCCGTCGGGTTTGGGCGGGTTTGGGTTTATATACCAGCGACTTGGGTCGGGTTTGGCTAAATTTTTTAGACACGATTTTACCTCTACTGTTCATGATGCAAGTCACATGGATGCGTCTCAACTGTAACACAGCAGTCGCTTTCCAAAAGATGGGATACATATCGCGGCAGTAGCTCAGGAGGTAGAGCGCTCGGATCAAGGAATCCCAGTTCGAATCCCGGCTCGTCCGTGTTACATGTCGAAGTGTCCTTGGGTAAGACACTGAACCCCTAATACCCCCAATAAGCAGGTTAGCGCCTTACATGCCTGCAAGGCCGCTATTGGGAAATGTGGAGCACATTGTAAAGCGCTTTCGGAAGTCATTGACTTGAAAAGCGCTATATAAATGCAGATCATTTCATTTCATTTCGGACCCAATATGAAAATGGCCTAGGTCTGGTGTGAAAATAAGCGTATATGTGCCGTTCAGACGGACTTTAACACATTAGATACAAGTTGCGTCCGTGCATAAAAATCTGATTCCCCTGTAGTGTGAACCTAGCCTATGCGAGTTCATTAACATCACTAAATGGTTTACAGCCCTGCAGTTTGTCTGCTTCCCCCCCTCGGGATGTCTTCATAGCTGTGGCCAAAAAAATTTTAAAGTTTTTTTTTTTTGCTTTGGTTTTCCTCGTGTTGTTCCCAGGCGCTTTGTGCTAAATAAGACGCTCTTCGGCGAGCTGGTGGATGCATCCCGTGACCTACCTGGAAACCGATGGTCGGTTGGTGGAAACGCCCCTGTCATGGCCGGCCGCATGGCCAATGAGGGATGCGACGTGCTGCTAGGGGGAAGTTTCAGCCCGGACTTTACGGACGTCCTGTCAAAGCACATCACTGGTAATGAAGTGTAGACCATCACAAACTGCTGCAACCCCAAATGCCTGTCAAACTTTTTGTGTGCGCTGACTGCATTTTTGATTCACCAGTGGTCCCTAACCTTTTCTGTACCACGGACCGTTTTTAATGTCTGACAATTTTCTTTCGGCTAGGCCCAATAATAACATTAAAGAAAAAAACTGATGATGATAAGCCTAAATCCACTGGGGATGTAGATGCCATGTGAGAAGGCATTGCATTTTATCCCATCATCACACTTGCTACTCATTGTACCAAATGTTAGAAAGATAGAAATGCAACAAAAAAACCACCACAAGGAAAACAAACTATTTTACCCCCACAAGTTTGACTCTGTCGGACTTCGTTTTCTAGAACTACTTTCGGACGCCGTGCACCGCGGAGACCAACCGAGCTAGCGTCCGAATACGAGCCCACGGTGGCCGTTCGATTGATTTTGGAGCCGGGTTCAAATTGGTCACCCTGTCAAGCGAAGCTAGAGGGAGCTAATGTCGCTTAGCTTAACCATGTCCAAAACAGCAGCAGACCCCTGGGTACGATCATGTTCACCTACTATGCCAATCCACACCATTTAATGCCTATTTTGCCACTGCGTCTCATCTGTTCCCTCCGCCACTTGAACGCAGCAGGGTATAGAGGCAAACATGGCGGCACTGTTCTACAAAGCGATCATAGACCGGGTATAGAAGGTCCGGCAAAACAACAACCGGAGAGTCTGAGGGCGCTCGGGTGAGGGGATCAGCGGACGGTGCCGTCAAAGTAGCGTGGAATTTTTTAGATGGTGAGCAGGGACAAGGAACTTGAGGAAATCAAAAAGTCACTCAGCTTTATGATGGACAAAATGGATATAGGTACCAAACATCAAAATACAATCATGAGTTTAATGGCTGAAATCAAAGATCTAAACGACGAAAATATGAAGGACAAGAGGATTAATGCGCTAGAAGGTTGTGTAGCAGAACCGGAACGGTGCACCAGAATCATTATCTCATTGTTATCACCGGTCTGGACATCAAACCTCAGACCTATGCCAAGGCTGTGACAAATAAAAGTAATACAACGAAAGCTGTTTAAGAATCTGCTGAGCAACAGATCATTGCTTTTATGACTCATAAGGGGATATCTATCAATGCTGAGCACATAGAAGCATGCCATTCATTATCAAGAGGTGAGAACCAGCCTAAAGGTACCATACTGAGGTTTGTCAACAGGAAACAAATACATGAAATCCTTAAGTAAGTGAAAAAACTAAAAGGGACAAATGTTTATTTAAATGAACACTTAAGCGAAATTAAAAAAAACTGACATTGCAAGACAAGCTCAATTTTTGAGGAAAAAAATAAGATACAGGGAACTTGGACTTCAAATTGTAGAGTATACAAAAAGAAGCAAAAATTATATGGATACGAGAAATGCAGGAGCTGGACAGATTTGCCTGAAGGCCTGTATAGAGCCGTAAATACATATAATGACACTGGATAATCTCGGACAATGATGGATTCAAATGATACAATGGTATCCTGGACTGACAACATGGACACCTTTATTACAGATCACAATAAAAAAATCTATCAAAAAATCGGGCCTTAATTTGCCGGAACTGAGCATTATTGATTACACTGACTACAATAATTCACAATTGGATGAATTTGATCCTGACCACAAATTTCTATCAGCTAGCTCAGAAGATTTGCAAATACTATACTGTAAATTAATGTAATATTTATCAGAAGGGAAATTCTCAATAATTCACCTCATCAGTAGATGCATGTACACAAATTTTGAAGACATTACAGAATGGTTACAGCACTTTGAGAACCTGAACAGTTTCTGAAACGTGGTTCAATGAGGAAACGGGAGTTGATTTTGAATTAAATTACTATAGTTTGAACCATGTAAATAGAACAAACAAAGTAGGAGGAGTAGCAGCTATATATGTGCACAAAATATTTGAATCTAAGATTTAAAAAAAAGCATTTAATACCATTAATCAAAATATACTGTCTAAAAAACTGGAAAGGTATGGCATCAGGGGCTTGGCTTTACAATGGATTCATAGTTATGTGACGGGGAGGATGTAATATGTGAAAAGGCAAGAGTTGTCATCTGAATACTTTCCACAGGGTTCTATCCTGGGTCCCAAGTAATTTAATTTATTTATTAACAATATTTTTAATCTTTCAAAACTATTAAAATGAGTAATATTTGCAGACGACACTAACATTTTCTTTTTTTTTTAAACTTTTTATTTCTCACACCAATTTTGACAGAGGTTTGATTCCTCCATCATACATCAACACATAATATATACACTTGACACACTCATAAATAACAGAAGAAACAACAAAGAAGAAAAAAATACTATTAATAGAAAGGAAGAATAAACGTTCATACAATACATCCATACAAAAAGAAATATATATATATATATATATATATATATATATATATATAAAATAATAAATCAAAATATACACCCAAAAAAAAAAAACAACGCACATAATAAATAGGGGGAGGTGTTTAGACATCAAGTAAAATTTGTGTGATAGGCTTCCATCTTTTCTCAAATTGGTCAAGTTTCAGTTGAAGTCTTGCAGTGATTTTTTCCATAATGTACATTTGCTTTAATTTGTCTCTCCATTGTTTTATGTCAGGAGGTTGTGGTTTCAGCCAGGACACTGTGATCATTTTCTTTGCTACCAGAAGCATTACCCTTAGTATATATTTCTGTTGACCAGATAGTAATTCTTCTGGCAAAATTCCTATTACGTAAGCCTTTGGGTCCAACCGCAACTCCCAGCCCGTGATTAATTTTATTTCTCTCTGGATACTTCTCCAAAAATTTAATATTACAGGGCAATTCCAGAAAATATGCGTAAAGTCACCGACCCCCCCACAGTTACGCCAGCATAGATTTGAGGTATTTTTATATTTTGAAGTGATAGAGGGTGTATAGAAGAATCGCATTTTTACTTTCCATTCAAACTCCCTCCATGTCGGGCTGTTGGTCATTTTGTGTCCCTCTTTCAATGTTTTTTCCCATTCGTTGTCTTTTATCGCTACATTAGTTTCTTGTTCCCATTTTTCCTTAACTGCCATGTCCTCATTACTGAGATCCATTCTCAGGGCTTTATATAGTTTTGATATAACCCCCTTTATTGATTGTCCTTTTGTATACGATATTAATAATTCCTCTACCTTAGTTGGCTCCTTACATATTTTCCCCCATTCCTCGTGTTTCTGGAGGTAATGCCTTAGTTGCAAATATTTGTAAAAATCATTTCTGGGTAGGTCAAACTCTTGTTGGAGTTGTTCGAATGATTTCATTGCCTGTGCTTCCAATACTTGGGTAATCAACATCAGTCCTTTTTGGGCCCATTTTTGAAACCCTACTTCCATACCCCCAGGTTTAAAGTCTGGATTTTTCGCTATTTTGGTAGCCCTATTCACAGATCTTGATATTTTTAATTTTTTTTGTATTGTTGACCAAGTTTTAATAGTTCCCTTAATCCATTCATTCTGGATTTTTAATTTCTTCCACCTCGTGACTGATATGTATGGTAACGATTCCACCAGCATATTTGGACAAGATCGTTGCTCCATGTCCACCCATATCGCATCTTTGTCTGTAGTAATCCACAAGATGAGTGCTTTAATTTGAGCTGCCCAATAGTAATATTTAATATTGGGTAGGTCTAGGCCCCCCTTTTCTTTAGGAGCTAACAGGGTTTCGTATTTTATTCTAGGTTTCTTGTTTTGCCAAAGGAATTTTGCTATTAACTTATTTAACATTTTAAATGTGGATGCTGGGATCAGAATTGGAAGGGATTGAAACAGAAATAATAGTCTTGGTAATATGTTCATTCTGATTGTTTCTATCCTGCCGATAAGACTTAAGGGCAAAATTTCCCATTTTTCCAAATCTTTCCTTATTTCTTTTATCAACATTCCATAATTTGCATCAAACAGCTGTGTGGAATGTGGTGTAATGGTCACCCCCAAATATTTAAACCCTTTATTTGTCCATTTAAAATCAAACCTTTCAATCACATCTGTTGGACATTTTCCTGGTATCATCATTGCTATTGATTTGCTCTCATTATTTGAATACCCAGCTACTTCTCCATATATTTTAAGGCTCTCCAACAGTGGTGGTATTGATAACGAAGGTTCCTTCAGCATTACCAACAGGTCGTCTGCAAACAATGATATTTTATGTTCTGTTCCTCCTTCATCCAATATCCCCCTCATTTGCTCATTTTGTCTAATTGATTCTGCGAGTGGTTCTATGCTTATTGCAAACAAGAGTGGGCTTAAGCAATCCCCTTGCCGGACTCCTCTTTTGATTTCAAAGAAATCTGAACAGTGACCATTTACTCTAAGACGAGATTTCGGATTTTTATAGATTATTTTCACCCATTCAACAAATATTGGAGGGAAGCCAAAAGCTATAAGTGATTGATGTAAGAAGCTCCATTTCACCCTATCGAAAGCTTTTTGTGCATCCAAGCTCAGTAACATCGAGGGTTGGGTCTTAGATTTTGTGCTCGTAATTATGTTTAGTATCCTCCTAATATTGTTTGCACCCTGCCTTCCCGGAATAAACCCTGTTTGATCATTTCTAATTAATTTCGCTATAAATTTCTGCATTCTTTTTGCCAGTATGCTTGTAAGAATTTTTAGATCATTACAAAGTAAACTAACTGGTCTATAGCTTTCACACAATATTGGGTCTTTTCCTTCTTTGTGCAGGACTGTTATGATGTGGCTTCCGACCATGATTTGGGGGGATCTCCTTTTGTTAGAGCATAGTTAAATACTTTCTGCAGTACTGGTGTTAATTCTTCCTTAAAGCTTTTGTAGAACACCCCCGGGAATCCATCCGTTCCTGGTGATTTATTTATTTTTAAGTTATTTATTGTATCTTGTATTTCCTGTTTTGTAATGGGGTGAATAATTTCTAATGTATCCCCCCCTGTTAGTGTTGGTAAATGTAGTTTTCCTAAAAAGTTTTGTGCCGTGTAGTTATCTAAGTCATTTTCTGAGTCCTTGTATAATTCTTTATAATAATCTGCAAATGCTTCTGCTATACCTTTGGGTTTTACTAAACATTGTTTAGAGATAGGATGTTTTATTTGTGATATAATTCTATCTGTTTGGGCCTTTTTAAGTTGGAAGGCTAGCAGTCGACTGGCTCTATTGCCCATCTCATAGTATCTCTGGTTCACAAAGCGCAGAGCCCCTTCTGCTTTATTTGTCAAAAGTTCATCTAATTTGCTTCTGGTTGTTTTTAATACCTGTGATCTGGATTCATTTGGTGTTTTTTATGTTCTTCTTCTAGTTCCTTAATCTTATCCTCCAATTCCTTCTGATTCTTTAAGCGTATTCGTTTCAGCCGGGACGATATTTCTATTAATTTCCCCCTTATTACAGCTTTCCCTCCTTCCCATAATATTGTTGGAGAAACCTCATTGTTGTCATTGATTTGGAAATATTCTTTTATACACCGTTTTATTTCCTGTACTACGTTTTTATCTGAGAGGAGAGATACATTCATCCTCCAATACCTAAAATGGGGTTCATTGTCTAAACTTAATTTCAAAGTAATTGGAGAATGGTCACTTATAGTAATATTCTCTATACCACACTCTACTACTGTATGCATATGTTGTCTTGAAATGTAAAAGTAATCAATTCTCGAGTAGCTGCCATGCGGGTTTGAATAGAAAGTATAGTCTTTAGTTTGGGGATTCTTCTCTCTCCATGGATCTATCAATCCCAATTCTTTAGTTATGTTATTTAACATCCTCGACGTCTTTGTATTTGTTCCATGTACTGAAGGATACTTGTCCACTTTGCAATTCTGTACAGTGTTAAAGTCACCTCCTATAAGTAACATTCCCTTCGCACAGTTGGTTATTACTTTAGCTAATACTTGAAAAAAAGTCCCCTTTTCCTCAACTGGTGCATAAACATTCATTATTGATATTTCCCAACCGGCCATTGACCCTATAACCATTATATATCGCCCCAGATTGTCCTTCACTTCTTTTTCGACTTTAAACGCCACCCCTTTTCCAAGTAAAATTGCTACTCCCCTCCTTTTACCATAGGATGCGTAGAACACCTGGTTCACCCATTCTCTTTTTAGCTTCTTATGTTCAATCTTGGTCAAATGTGTCTCTTGTATTGAGCTCTGCAATGTCTTGAGTTGATTCAATATCTTTTTTCTCTTGATGGGGTGGTTTAGCCCATGTACATTATATGAAACAATATTTAGATTGCTCATGCTTTGTATTGAGTCTCACTGATTTTTGAAGCATACAGAAACACTACATTAATTACTAACACCTCCATTGACAAAACAAACCAAATTACTAACAAACATATTGACAAGCACACATAATTTCCCACCAAAAAGAAAAAAAACACACCCAAAAAACAAAAACCCATGTCTTCCAAGAGTCCAATTGGAGAGTTGTGGCTACCCTCCTGGAAATATGCACTCAGTGCGTGAACAACTTTTGTACCGTCGTCCATAGTTATAACTAACTAAATATTTTAAAGTAGCTCTATGCCAATATATATACATACATTGTTTTAATTTAAAGATAACAATTTTACTTGGTATTTTACTTACTTCTAACTTATTGAATTTATAATAGAAAGGGCATATATGGTCCTTACTCTTTCTCCCCAAATCCGAATATGGCTTCGTTTTGCTCCATAGGAGCTTGTAAGTCACCTTCTATGATGGGGGTGTTCCCTTGTCTTCCTCTCGATTCCGGTCACTGTGGTCCAAATGTTCTTTGACAACATCTTTTGCAGTGTCTCCGTGTTGTCCTCTTCCACTTCGATCCCCATTTCTTTTAGCAATGTTGCTGCCTCCATCAGTGTAGAGAATGTTCTTATTCCTGAGTCCAAAAACATCTTCAGCTGGGCGGGATATGGTGATTGTGCCTTTACGTTCTTTTCCTTTAACTTTTTGATAACGTCCCTTACTTGTTTCCTCTTTTTTTGGATTTCTGTGGTGTAATCTTGGTTGAAGTAAACGGTCTTGCCTTCGTACGTTGTCTTCTGCTTCCATGCTTCTTTCATTACGGATTCTTTCACTATGTAGTCGGTGAAACGTACGATAATTGCCCGTGGCAGTGCTTTACCTTGAAACTTGTTCCCCAGTGAGCGGTGTGCCCTCTCAATGCGCACATCCATATGTTCGGTTGTCGGAATGTTCGATTTAATAAAGTTTTTTATGAAGCCGATTGTGTCTTTTCTCTCGGCACCCTCGGGAATCCCATGTATCTTAATGTTGTTCCGTCGTGACACTTTGTTGCTAGTTTGGTGGTTTGTTGGAGCAAGGAGACTGTTAATTGCTCTAGTTTTGACGTTCGCTCTTCCGTGTTAGCATGTAGCTCCTCCATGCTTTCCACCCTCCGCTCCAGCAACACAGTGCGCTCCAGAAGTTCTTCGACGCTCTTTTCCAGTCTTGTCATCGCAGTCTTGCTTTCCCTTGCTGCTTCTGTGTGTTCTTGCCGTAATTTACGGATTTCGTGGAGGATGGCCGAGTCACGTCCCTCGTCGACCGATGCCATTCCTTCTGCTCCCTCGATCTTTTTCTCCTTAGCGCCCTTTTCCTCGACAAGTTTCCCCTTCTTGACCATGTTTTGTTGAATAATTTGTCTTTAATATGAGTCACAATTTATACCTTTTCTGTCTTTCTCCAAGTAAGTATTACATTACTCTTTAGTGATTTTTGTCAGAGCTACTTTCCTTGCTGCCGTCTACCTCATTGCGCCACCGGAAGTCCCCCGACACTAACATTTTCTATTCAACTGATAATTACGTTTATTTAGTAATCTGTATTAATTGTGAATTAATTCACTTAAAAGTATGGATGGATATAAATAAATTATCTTTAAATTTAAATAAAACCAAAGTAATATTCTTTGGTAATCGCAAGGCAAATCAAGATTTAGAAGTAAAAATGGGTGATGCTGCAATGGACGCTGTATCAGAAAGTTTTTAGGAGTCATAATAGGCAATAAATTAAGCTGGCAAACACACACCAGACACATACAAACTAAGGTATCTAAAAGCATTTCAATATTTATTGTATTGTTCTCTAGTTCTGCCATACTTGACATATTGTGCAGAAGTCTGGGACAATAATTACAAAAGTTCCCTACAGCCCTTTTTTATCCTCCAAAAACGTGCAACTAGAACCATACAAAGGGTAGGACATCGCGATCATACTAATATTTTATTCCCGCAATCCAAATTCTTAAAATTGGACGATTTAGTAAAATTTTTCACTTCACAACTGCTATTTAAGGTTAACAAAAACCGTGCCAGAAAACATCCAAAAATTATTCACTTGGAAAGAGGCAAGTTATAACTTAAGGGGCTGTAGTAAATTCAAAATCCCACTGGTGAGAACCACCAGTAAATGTATGTATGTGTCTGTGTGTGGAGTCAAATTTGGAACAATTTACGAGATCAAACAATGTCCAAATATTCACGTGGTCAAGTCATGTTTATTCCTATAGCCTTTAATCACAAGTGGTCTCAAAGGGCTGCACAGACCACAGACTATTATTAATACCATCCCCTGATCTAAAACCTACATGGGGGCAAGGAAAAATTCAAAAACCTCACCATGAGGAAAATGAAGAAACCTTGAGAAGGTAATCCTCTTTCCAGGATGACCAGGCTGCAATGGATGTTGCTTTAACAAATAATACACCGATATTGTCCACATGAAATATAGGTCATTCATAAGCTATAGAATAGAAGTGTGTTTTAAGCCTAGATTTAAACAGTTCCACTGAGGTCGAAGATCGAATCTCAGAGGACAGAGCACTCCACAACACCGGGGTCCGAATAGGGAACGCTCTCAAACTTGTGTTTCTCTTCTCGGCTCTTGAGATCACTAGTAGACCAGCATTTTCAGAGCAAAGGCTCTGGACCGCAACATTGGGGGAATTTAAATAGTGCAAACAAATGTGTGTTTAAATTTAAATACCAAATAAGATTATTGGCAGAATACAGAGATGACGAAAATGGGGTATGAGTAATACTCGAGATTGGAAATATTGCGTAGTAAATGGATGGTTTACAACTAGTTAACCTTGTTGTTATTGTTACTATTATACCATAACTGTTATCATTGCTTTTGTTGTTATTATCTTTGGTTTCTCAATGATATTTAGTGACTAGCAGCAGTATGATAGTAAATGGGTACTACGATGTTTAGTATACAACATGTGACTATTGTTATTATTATAATTATTGATATCCTACCCATGTAATATGTATCTGTGAGGTTTTGTTATATTTAGACACAAAAGAGGAGCTGTCTGTGAAATGTAATAAGAAAGATGATGGGGTAAGAAAAATAAGCATCTGGGTCTGCTTCTTACTACCCCTTTTTGAACATGTTAACATTTTTGTTGTTGAGTCATTGCGTTTGTCCTGTTTTTAATTTCTAATGTTCGAAATAAAGTTTTCATTCATTCAACTCTTTGGCGTATCTGATGACGGATCAAACTTGAAGGACATTAAATAAATACATTGTACATTTCCTTTTTGTATAGTGCTTATAATTTACGTTAGCAATAAATTATTTTAATCATGGCCCCACTCTTCAACAGTGTGGTAGAGTAATTAAAGATGGTGTGATGATGAGAAGAAAAAAATGAATGCCTTTTCCTATGTCATCTGCATTCCTAGTAGTTTTCGGATTTGATGCTCTCAGTGCTGCGATCCGGGTTTGATTCCTATTGCATTGAATGTTGTACAAATTTGGTTGAGGATATTTCTTGACTGATCAACCCTTGCTCAAATACCACAAAACATTTTGTGTAATATGCACCCAAACTTTGAGTTATTTTGTGGGTAAATGAAATGTGTTTTATATAAGGTATAAGCAAAATACTTTATTATGAAATAATAAGGCAATATGTGGCCTACCAGTTTTTTTGACCACAATGTAAAATAAATATGTACACCAATTAGAAAAATTGACTGTGAGGCCCACGCTTCCAGGACGAAGGGAAATTGGAGTGTATTTTTTTTTCCTGAAATCCAAAAACACTGAGAATGCTGTGAAAAGATGAAGCAACTGGAAGCTGTTTAACAGCACAGCAGCACTTTTTCACCAGACCCTGGGAGTCAAATAGAAATGTTACTAGGTGACGAGAGTGAATTTATCAAAGAGTGTTCAAAGAAGGCCAGGCTGAATACTTGGCCCTTGCACATTTTCAGCTTACCAAATCTGTCCCGCTTTCTGGAAAAGTTTGCCTTAAACCATTACTTTTTCTATTTCTCAGTTGCGGGCAACATTGTAGAAGAGCCAGACATTCATCTCATTCTGGAATATCCTGCTGGAGCAAAATGGGGGGATCATTTCTCCCGTAGAGCCAACAGGTGTGTCTGAGTTGGAAAAGAACACTGATCTAGTTCCTGTAAATTTGACCTTTTATTTTGCGAGCAGGTACATCGTCCACAGTGATGACCACAACCCATACCTGGCATCCATGGAAGAGTTCGCCAACAAGCTCAAAGGTTTTCATCCTGACCTCCTTGTAGTAGGTGGCTTGCAAATGATGGACAACTTTCCTTTCCGGTCAGGTAGTATAAAATCAAGGCAAGCATTTTATGGAGTCACTCATCTTGTGGAAGCTTTTAAACGAAGTTGTACATTAACTTAAGGCGAACGCGCCGCTCTGCTCTCCCGCCTGGCTGAAGTGCTGGCCACGTCTTCTCCCATGCTTGGTGTCCATTTTGAGATGGCTAGTTTTGTGGATGAGAGCATTATGGAAGACCTGCTGCATTATATCATCCCACAAGTATGTCAACATTTTGTTTGTGTAATCAAGGGGGTTCTAAAAGATCAAGGTCGATAGAAACAGACCTTAATCAATACTGCTGGGCGGGGCGCGAGGCCTCTGAAATTCTTTTTTTTTTTTTACTGTCTTGCAATAAAATGCAATTGCACCTCTACTACACTAGGTGGTAGTGGCTCTCTCATTGGCAGAATGGTTGTGGATGTTGGAGTTTGCTTTTAAAAAACATGTATATTATTGCATCTTTTTTTTTTAATAACTAAATCATTAAAATATAGACAGGCAAGTGTAGTTTACTTTAATAATCGTCTGCACGGTTAGACAACGTAGCTATGCGACCTTTCCTCCCTTCGCGAATACGTCAATGTTGCTGTACAAGTTTCCGTCTTTTTAGGGAAGGGTCTATTTCGGCTTGTCTCACAAAAAAGTTGCCTCCTTTGGCACCCAAACGGCTTTACAGTTTGTTTTTGTTGCGTTTCATCCATATATTACCAATTATTATGTAACATTGTGCACAAAATGATAACTCGTTTTTTGGTCTTATTTTTCTCCTTATTAAGTAAGGAGAAAAATAAGACAAAACAATTAGACAAAAATAAAAAACAAAGGAAAAATCTTTTTTTAAAAGAAAAAAGTCAAAAGCTAGAAAAAAGAAACTAAATGCTAGGAAGAAAGGAAAATGTTTTGTGGGGTCTGTTTGATCACTTTTGTGTTACATGCAAACAATTTGCAAACTATTTGAATTACTTTCATTTTTACAAACGTTGTACCTTTGCTTAAAAGTGTGTATAAATGGAGCTCTATTTTGTGTAACCAAATAAATAAATCCACAAAATGTTAGTATGTAACGAAGGATACTTTTTTAAAAACAGAAATCTCATGTAATAGTTATTGTAAAAACAACTGATATGTGGGCCATGCAACTTTTCGAATATTAAATTAGACAATTCATTAAAATTTTAAAAACTAACTAGTGTTGCCAGCAGAATGTAACTTGATAAGATGTCAGGTTTCGGACATGTTTGATAATGCCACACTTGGGATTGATGTTGCTCTCCGTTATTCTAATCAACGCTCACAGACTGATTGCTTAGTGTGATTGCTCAGATCCATGGAAGCCTACAGGAAACATTGGTGACACAATAGTGAAGGAGTGGCCCAGTCATATTCTGGATTTAAATCCACTTAAAATGTTGTGGTGTCACCTCAACAATTTTGCATAGAAAAGTGGGCCGAAATTCTTTCAAAGCGATGAGAAATTATCCTAAACATTTTATTTCTGTTATCACTGTCAAAGGTTCTTCAACTCACTAATATGTTCAGGGGGCAATTACTTTTTCATATAGGGCCGGATAGGTTTTGAATCAACATTTCAATAAGGCATTTTGTATTTCCTTTGGTAGTGTTTATGTGACAGTTAAAAATGGTTTGATGATGTGAAACCTTTAGGCATGATAAAAATGCAAAAAGACAACACAGAAATCGGGAAGTGGGCAGAAATTTTTATATGAACGATCAAATCATCTAACCTAAAAAGAGCCTCTTTAAATACTAAAATGGTGATCATGACGACTTTTGTGTATGATAAACAACTGCTCAGTCTTAAAGAAAGCATATTGCTGGTTCCTTAATCGTCATAAACTATAAAATGCATAGACTGCACATATTCTGATTGCCATCATGTTTCTTCTCACCCAGGCTGATTCTTTGGGGATGAATGAACAGGAACTTCCCAACTTACTGAGCCTCCTCAAAGGCTCCACTATCACAGTCCTGTCTGACCCAAACCCCAGAGTCGCGACTGTGCTGGACCAAATGAGAGAAGTCTACCGCATGGTTAATCAGCGCTACAAAGATGGCGAGCCCCAAGCGCAGGGCAAGCCCCTGACCCGCCTCCACGTGCACACCTTAGCCTTCCAGGCCATGATCGTGACTCGGGGCTCCCAGTGGAAGAACACCATGTCGGCCACCGCCAAGGCCTCGCTCACGGCCAACCGTCACGTGTGCGGTTCCGACCACATTGACCCCAGCAAGGCCCGACTCATCATGGACGAGTCTTTCTCCGTCAGCCGGCGGGAAGGCAGTCAGCGCATTCCACTGCAGGAAAGTCGCCCTGTCAGCTGCTGGAAAGAGGAAGACTACGAGATCTGCGTGGCGCCTGTGCTGGTTTGCACCAAAGTGTATCAGACGGCAGGCGGGGGAGACAACATTTCGGCTGCCGGTCTGGTGTTGCAGATTTGAGGGAGCCGAACCTAAGCACGATGTAACTCTGATCATTAGATGTGATGCAAAATACAGGCAAGGAATTATTAGCCCGTTAGCTGATAATAACAACAGGGGGCACTTAATAATTATAAGTGATAGCAATTATGTTTTAAGGGTTTCGTTGTTACCTTTCTGAACCTTTACGGGAAACGCAAATGGAATGCTCTTGAATGAGGAACTGTAGAGTAACAAGTGCTCTTTCTTGTTTTTAATTGTTTAGATCTCAAGCTGGTGACATGGTGGTAAGCACATTTGCCTCAAAGTGTCTGTGTTTAGTTGCCATGAACTGTCTACTGTACATTGTTGTCTCAGGCTTCCACCAAAATTCCCTAAAATATTCCTGAATGGACTGCATTAGGCGTGAGTGTAATAGACCTTTTATATATGCAGATCCCCTGTTAACTACTCCAACAGAAGCACTTTCATTCCAGTTAGCCAATCCAGTTACTTCATCATACGATCCCAGAGGTCAAAAACCTGTGAGCCCTATATGACTCGCAGATAAAAAGATTTATGCAATTTATCTATGTATTGCTCCATGCAAAGCCAAATGTTGAACATGCAAAGCTGAGACCACTAATGGCGTAAGGGTTTGGTCCAGTGTATATAGGACACAATTTTAACTACAGTTTAGAATCCAGGTGTCACACATACCCCGTTGTGGCTGTAAATCGCAAAACAATCTTGTACGTGGAAGTTCAATAAACAATTTATGTTCATTGTTGACACTTTTTAATGAAAAGCCACAGAACAGCCTTTAACCCAAGACAAAGGTATTAACCAGAGAATTTAGAGCAATTTCATTGGGTGAGTGGCAGTGTTCCTCTAAGCTGCGCGCGTGCGCAATTGCGCACTGCTCGCACATTCTCAGCACACAAGAAAATCTAGCCAGCGCACAAAAATGAGGGCTTAAAATTACTAATTAAGAAGCGACACAAGTCAAAGTTACAGTGCATGAAGGTAAAAATACACGGGTTCCCCTGACGCTGTGTCCTAAATGCGGTATTTTGAAGTCGAGTCGAAGGAGAACGAAGTTGAGTAAAGTTAGTAGAGTTTGTCGGGGAACCCGGCTTCGGCTCGGCTCACTAAAAGGAACCGTCTCTTTGGGGGCCTAAACGGCTCTTCGGCTGACTTAAAGGAAGGGGGGAATAGAACAAAAAGGAAAAATACCAAAATGAAAAAGAAGTGAAAAGCTGAGAAAAAAAGAAACAAAAGAGAAAAAAAGAAGGAAACATTTAGAAAAAAGCCAGAAAAAAGAAAAGAAAGAAATGTAGGAAAAAAAGTAACAGCTCGGAAAAAATAAACATAATGAAACGATTCAAATTGAATCGTTTCTTCTGGCGCCGTCACGAATGGCAGCCACTCCAGCAGCTCCCGTGTTATTTTCGATTGTTCTCGATTGTTCTCAGCTCAGGGATGCTGCTGGAAATGTGAATTTCCCTTCGGGGATGAACAAAGTATCTATCTATCTATCTATCTATCTAATGAGATTTTTTTAAAGGAATTTAAAAAAAAAAAGTAGAAACAAAACACGAAAAAAAGAAGAAAAAGTTTGTTTCATTCAAACAATTTCCAATTATATCAAGTGAATCTTATTGCCAACATCTTCCACTAAAAATGTGATTAAGTACAGTTCTGTATCTTACAACCGACTAAATTAGCCCCCAAAAATGTCAATATTATGCGACAAAATATGTCAGGAAATAAAAAGAAATGGAAATCTTGTGAAAGAATTGAAAGAACAAACAACAGTTGTAGGCCGTACAACCTTGGCAATAGTACATGAGTCCATTCATTCAAAAGAGAAAAATAATTTAGCATTGCCGGAAACTCAGCAAAATGCAACTTGATGTCAAGTTTTGGACATGTTTGATGATTAATTATCTTGCCACACTTGGGATTATGGTTGCTCACTGTTGTTTCAAGCGTTGCTCACCGACTTTGTGTGAACGCTCAGACTAGTGGAAAATTAGAGGGAACATTGGTGAGCGGTTGGAATTGGAAGAGCTATACACAGCGCATGCGCCCTTCTTTGCCCAGTACCGTCTTCACTTAGGGTAAATATGTTGGCATCCTTGATTGCAGTGTTTTGTGAAACTTCTACAAAAGAGCTTTGGAGGCACCCTGTTAAGAAATCATTACTTTGGACAAAAATGATTAAATGAGCCTCAACACTCTTAAATAACTGCGGCAGAGAGACCCATTTTAAGTAAAGTGGAACCTCTGTTTTCGAACGCTTCTCAGTTCGAACAAATCGGTTCTCGACCAAAAATTTCGAGAAATTCTTGCTTCGCCTTTCGTTTAAAAAATCTGAGTTCGAACGCCGGTACGCTGGGGGCGATGCTGAGCTGTGTACGGGTGTAGATTGCCCCCACCCCTCGTGAAGAACTGTTGTCACGTGAGCATGCACTTCTTTTTGCTTTCGTTTTGAATATCGGTGAAGGAAGTGTTTTAACCCCTAATTATGCCTCGGAAGAAGTTTGGTGCAAGCAGCAAAGTTGCTACAGGTGAAAAAAGAAGAGTAGTGCGTACAACTATTGCATTTAAGAAAGAAATAATAGCAAAATATGAAGGTGTGCGAGTTTCCGATCTTGCTATACATACAGCATGGCTTCTGCTGAGCACCACAAAGGTAAGAAATCCTATTCATAATTCTTTTCTTTATCCTTTAACCGCTCACCACTTGTTGTGGAGACCCGGGTGCTAAATGACGTGTAAACGACCTGATTTTTTTTATTTTTCCATGTTCATGTTAGTTCACGTTCGCGTTTCGTACGAAAGATTATGCTAACGCGAACGTACGATTAGCCTGGGTTACCTTCATGTTTATGTTCTTGCTAAACATTCAGGGTGTTGGAACGGATTAAAACGATTTTACATTACTTTTAATGGAAAAACAATTTTCCGCGATCGACCAAATTGGTTTTCGAACAGGGTTCTGGAACGGATTATGGTCGAGAACTGAGGTTCCACTGTAGTATATTTATATGTATATGAGACACAGGCTCTGGCATTATTATTTCATCAATTTAATTATATCATCCAACATCACACAGTGAAATAAAATGCGCTTATAAATTAGCTTTTGTCTGGGAAGTGGGTTTGGCAGTTTTGTTGTATTTTGTTTTAACTCTATGGTGTGGCTCCCTTTAAAAAAGACAAAAAAAAAAACCCATCCTTTTTGGGCTCTTTGGGTCAAAAAGGTTCCTGACCACGACACTATCATAACCACTCTGTTGAGCCTTTCCTGATTAGCTTGAGACGCGTTCTTAAGTTGTATCCTATCTTGAGTAGGTTAAGATAAAGTATCGAAGAGTAACAATTTTTTACGGTGTATAAATTGATGTTAGACTGGATGTAATTGACTAAGCATCAAACTATTTTAAATTGTTTGATTTTTTTTAAACGACTGTTTTTGTACATCTTGACTCCTTTTCCACAATTTGTCTTTTTGCTAACTACAAATGAATGCTGATGTACTGACTGCCTTAGCTTACACTGCTGCTTTATTGCGAACTCGCAGTTGAGTAAGTCAGTAGCTCCCATGCTGAGTGCGGTTAAGCACCTCGTTTGTTTGAATTGTTTAAGAATACAATTAACACAGACGACTCAATTGAGTAATATCTATAAATTTGAATGATTGAATAGTATGTAGAAATAAAAAAGAAATCTTATTGAGTCAACCCTGAAAACCACACCTGCCATCTATGTTGTGAAATGGAGATGAGTTGAAACTTCACTCCCAGAAAGTTGTATTTGATGACACATAATTAGAGAACTGCTGATGCTGAGTTTTCAATTAACATTGCTCTTTTTGTATTGTTCCTGTCTATTATGGGTTTGTGTGTTTTAAGGACCATAAAAAGGAGCGAGGTCTCCCTCCTACATTCCGCATGCACAAATATCTTTTCATCTTCTAATTTTGTAAACTTGGTTTTGGCCCGTTTACAGTGCAGCAAGTGTCAATAAGCTAATTTTACATTTTTCTCACATTCTGATTTGATGCTAGAGTTAATTAAAACGCGTGCTTGTGTGAAAGACAAATGGGTTTTAATATGTACACAGCTATAATAAAGCCAAGCTCATAGACTATTGCAATATTTTGTTTGAAAAGAAATTAATTCACTTTTAATCAAGATATCAGAATAATTTGACATTGTTGTTTGCTATAATCTCAGAAATCTTTAATGTCCATGCACAGTAAGTTTGACACATAACCTGTGAATATATGTTAACAAACTTCAGTCTTTTCTTTTCTGTTATAACTCGAGCTCCAAAATTGAAAAGTTCACCCGGGTATAATATGTTGCGCTTCAGTGGCTTTGTTGTCCCAATTATCAACTCAAATTATTTGCAATTCTGAGACTAATAAAACATTCCATTTTGTGATCATTTGTGTAGCTCAACTTCATCAACAGAAAAGTCATTAAAGGTGGGGTGCCTCTTTTGATGGGTCCACAAAAACGTAAAAGTTAAATCTCCATTAAGAACAATGCCCAACTGAGTTCAAAGAGCCATTATGTTTTAATTACCTTTGCCCCTATCTGCTTTGAATTTACTCTCATCAGGTCTGTGAGGGGCAGAGCAAATCCCCCCCAAAAAAGAGAATTCAAGCGTTTTTAAAAAATAAATGCAAAACGTCATAGTTGAAGACATAAGTTTTCAAATGATGCATTCCACCTTTAAAGCATGTGCAAGAATAGGACCAAATTATGATGCTGGTTTGTAACATGGAACTAAGAACTGATAAAGAATTTTATGTACATTTATTACAAATGCTCATTTTGCCATGCTACACTTCAGGGTCCATGATGAGATGGTTGAGCAAGTCTTTGCTGTAAATTAAATTGGTCTCATGATCAGTGAGGGCTGTCAGCATCTCATCCATCTCTTCTTGGGTGAAAGCCTCCCCTTATGTTGACCAAAAAAAATGCACAAAACAAGTTAATGTACAATAGCTGATCGTTTTTGACTACTATTTACTAAAATATTTTACCTTCCTCCATCATGTATTGTGACAAATCATCCGGGTCCAGGTAACCCTTCTTTTCTTCGTCAAGAACCTCAACACATAAGTATAAAAATAATTAAATTGTGAGGTACATGACATCCCCGGAACCCTAGTGGGGATAAGTGGTGCTAAAAATGAATATAAAAGGTCTGCATTTATATAACGCTTTTCAAGTCAATGAAGACCTTCCAAAGCGTTTTATATTGTGCTTCACACTTTTCCCTTTTACACACACACACACACTAACCAATAGCAGCAGCAACAACTTCCTTATCGGGGGGCATTAGGGATCTAGTATCTTGCACAAGGATACATAACATGGAGGAGCCAGGAATGAAACCTGCAACCTCCTGATCCCAACACAATCGTGTTACCTGCTGAGCTACTGCCGCCCCAATGAACATTTGACAACAGCCAACAATTGTACTCAATGGTCTTTATGCCACACCCCCCCGGTGAAAGTTAAGAATGTCAAAATACATTTCCAGTTTCTGTTCAGTCGAGCAAAATTTCTATGCTTGGAATTGATAGTGGCTCGATTTACCTTTGAATGTGTGTTAAGCAGCGGTGGTTTAAGGTTCAGAGCTTTGGGGGTGGGCAAACTACACCCCGCGGGACACATGCAGGCCTCTTCATCTGGCCAGCCATACGAAAAACAGTCAAAATATTATGAAGATAAACTAATTGTTGCCTGACCACCTCCTTTTTAATTATACTGGGTTTTTATTTGCTATTTATTACTGTTTGGTACTCCGTATACAGCGACCTTGTCCTGAAAGGCGCTTTAAAGTAGAATGAATTATATATATATATATATATATATATATATATATAGTGGGACCTTGCTACTTAACGGTTCCACATTCACGGTTTCAGAGCTTCGCAGATCTAAAAAAAAAAAGAAAAAAAATATTTAAAAAAATAAATAAATTTTAAAGCATTTTTGAAGGGGCGTCCCTACTTCGCGGTTCCACGGTTTTCAGAGCTTTGAGGGTCTAAAAATAATGATAATAAAATTAAATTGAAAAAAAAATAATAATATATATACCGGTATACTTATTTTAAAAAAAAAAAAAAATTTAAGCATTTTTGAAGGGGCGTCACTACTTTGAGGAGAAGTTTCAGTTGGCGTGTGTACAGCACAGTTCTGGAGGTCATGAGATTGAACCTCCTGTGTGGAGTCTGCATGTTCTCTCCATGCTTGCGTGCGTTTCCTCTGGGCACTCCTGTTTCCTCCCACATTACAAAAACATGCATGTCCGGTTAATCAGCCGGTTCGAATTGTGCCTCGGTGTAAATGAGCGAGTGTGTTGTCTGTCTCTATATGCCCTGCGACTGGCTGGCAACCAGTTCAGGGTGTCCCCTGCCCACTGCCTGAAGACAGCTGGGATGGGCTCCAGCACCCCCCCCCCACCCTTTTGAGGATCAGTGGTGCAGATAATGAATTAATGAATATATATATATATATATATAGATAGAGATAGATATAGATACTTTATTCATTCCCGCAGGGAAATTCACATTTCCAGCAGCATCCCTGAGCTGAGAACAGTACAATAATAAAGCAAAAAGAATACAATATACAAATACCCAATGTGACGTGCAAATGCCCACTGTAGCGTGTTATATAGAATATCTAAATAGTGCTACACAGAATACATATTGTAATAAAATTCGATAATATGCAATGTAGGGGGTGTGGTGTAATGTGGGCTTTTACTCTGCCGGGTAGAGTTGAAGAGCCTCATTGCATGAGGAAGAAAAGATCTCTTCAGTCTGTCCGTAGTACAAGACAGTGACAGCAGTCTGTCGCTGAAACTGCTCTTCTGTCTGGAGATAATGCTGTGTAGTGGATGGGATGGAGTGTCCATGATTGACCGCAGCTTTTCCAGTGCTGACTCTCAGCTACTTTTGTATTAGTGAATATAGTACTAGTGTTTTTTGTGTCTACAAAAATAGTATAGTACTACTTTAGTTGTATGTTTGTGGTATTTCTGTAGTCAGATTTTTGTTGTATTTTGGTAGTTTTTTTATAGTAATACTGTAAGGTTATTTTGAGGTATTATGTAGTACTTCTGCAGTAGTATCTTGTAGTATTACCATAGTACATTTTTTGTAGTATATCCGTAGTATTTTTGTAGTATTTCTGTCGAAATGTTTCTATAGAAGTAGCTTAAAGTATTTCCATACTAGTATCTTTGTAGCATTTCTTTAGTAATTTTGACTACTACTGGAGTTGTATTTTTGTACTATTTGCGTTGTAATATTTTTGTAATCTGATTTTTTTATCATAGTAATACTTTAGCAGCGTTTGACTAATATTTCTATAGTATTTTTTCCTATCAGAATGAAGACCAAATAATATGTGATGAACTAATTTAGTTTTGTGGTATTTTTGTTGCAGATACGCAAAGAGACAGTGGGGACAACATCAGCACCAAAAATGTTCTTTATTACTAGATCGATATTTGATATTAAATATGTCATTTTTGTTTGGAGGGGCGGATGAAGAAGCCTGACGGCCATGTGGCCCGCAGGTCGTAGTTTGCCCACCCTTGATCTGGTTGCTCAGCACCCCCGATACCCTGAACCCTAAATTGCCCCTGGATTGCAGGCTGAAGTTATCAAATGAGTAAGTAAAATACAAAAACAATTAAAATCAATATAACTATGTGCAGGGCGGCTCGACGGCTGAGTGTTTAGTGCGTCCGCGGCACAGTTCTGAGGTCACGGGACCAAATCTAACTACTGACCTTCCTTTGCGGAGTTTGCATGTGCCCTCCGTGCTTGCGGGTGTTTCCTCCGGGCACTTCGGTTTCCTCCCACATTCCAAAAACATGCCTGTCAGGTTAATGGGATGGTCCAAATTGTCCTTAGGTGTGAATGAGAGAGTGAGTTGTCTGTCCCTGTGTGCCCTGCGACTGTCTGGCAACCAGTTCAGGGTGTCCCCCGCTCACTGCCCGAAGATAGCTGGGATGGGCTCCAGCACCCCCGCGACCCTACTGAGGATAAGCGGTGCAGATAATGAAAGATGGTATGCAGTTTAACTATGTGCAAGTCTTACTTTATTTGATGTATTTTTTTGCTTAAATACCTTTTTTAAATGAAATAAGTTATTACATACATATCCCTGAAATTCCCTTTTGACCAGACAACTAGTATATAAAAAGAAAATATGGTAATATGCTGCCACCTAATACTATGGATGAATTTTACAGTTACCCGGCTGATCACTGGAAGAAAGCAAATATACTGAGCAAAGGTACTTTTTTGCAAAAACAAAAGCTGTCACGGCACGCTAGTGTAACCCGGAACACTGGTTGAAAAACAAGGTAATAAAAGTACACGCACGCCACATGCATGCACACGCACACACGCACAGAAAAAGAAGCTTGGAACTTGTTAAACAATGATGCATTCAATTCAACACAATTGTATGTGCCAATATTATTTTTATCTCGTTTTCATTTCCTCAAAATAACAATACACTTGATTTCTTTTTCTTTTTCTGATATTTAATGATAAAAAAAGTTTTATTTAATATAAAGGTAATTTAGACAAAAAGCTGTTATTGAAAAGGCTGGAGCTCTATTGTTTGAGGTAGACGGTGACATTTTTTTTCACTGGTTTGACAAGTGTGACTATGTTTCCAAGTATCTTTTTTCGCAAGGTAAGTAAACTTTATTACAGGGCAGGTGCTCTCACCTCAAACGCTTGAAGCAGAACGTCCTCAGAGATGGGAGGGAACCTTTAACATATGGACACATATACATCACAGAGAATAACTAGTTGGCTACGGTTAGTCATTGGCTAGCAAAATACTTCATCACACAGTGTATTTAGTTATGAAGAGTACCTTCCTCCTTCCTTGATCTCTAAGCACAAGGTAATACTTGCAAAACCAAAACAGGTCCAACACTTGATGTACAAGATTGTTCCGTATTAAATAAGCCATCTTACTTCTGCTCCATCAGAACCTTTGTCATGGCAGGTAGGAAGCGATCCAGGTGGATGAATCCAGTTTGGTCCTCCTCTTCCACCTGATTTAGCAAACACCATGTAAGCCGTTTGGGTGACAATTTGCAAATTGCTACACCCAAAATAATTCATAAACCGTACTAGGCACACGTTTTGGGGTGTTCGGCAACCATGCTGAAGAGCATGTGGTGAGGTAGACGACAAATACATGCATATATGTTGGTTTTGTTGAAAGACTAATGGTAGAAATTTTGATATGCTTTAAAAATGTGTTCTATGGGATATGCATAGATTGGGGAACCTATCAGCGGAAATACGGGGTGTTCTAAAAGTTTTGAGCACATCTGAAGTCCCCGTATCTCATTAACTTTGAATGGTAGTAAGGTAAACGTTGTGCCCTTGCAAAGCAAATTACATCAATTGGCAAAATGGATGAACTGCAGAAAAACAAAGAACACCACTTCTGAATTTAGAAGACTGAAATTTGAAAAGGACTTGGTCCAGGTTGCTATTCCTCAGTATTGCAATGTCACCTTTGTTGATTTTGTTTCACGTGTATTCAAAAAAGAAAAAATAGCACGATAAAAATCAGGTTACAAAAATTAAATGTATCAGGCAACAGATACTGCTCGAATCTTCACTTATTGACCACATAAATACCCCAATATAAAAAAGTATTATATTTTTTTTTGGTGCATTTGTAATCGATTTTGGGTTTTAAAAAGAGCAACTACTGTACAGTAATACATGTAGCTCCATATATATTTTGTAAACAATTATTTACCTCAGCTATAAAGTTGTGTAGGTCGGCCTGGCTGGGGAAGCCACCAAGAGAATAGATGATGGTGCCAATTTCGCTGTAATAAAAACATTTAAGTTATTGATTTACACTGAATTTGTTTTCTACTTTGCACTTAATTTATAAACAAACAAATAAATAAATGATTCCACAATGGCAGAATATGCACTAACCAACACTACCTTTTTACTAGTGCTTTTCTCCCCTCAAAAACGCCTACTGATTTTTTTAAAGAAAAATGTACATTTTTTCTAAACAAATCTTTCCTTGAGACTCATATTTTAGTGTAACCCTGTTTTATTTTGTAGGGAGTCTAAGTCTTTGTACGTCCAATTACATTAGATTTACGTTTTGGTAAAAGTTTGCCACTTCCAGTTTTAAAGGTGGAGTGCGTAGTTTGAGGTGTTCTTAAAAAGTTGAAACTTAAATATTTTCTCAATTACATATGTGTTGAACATGCCCAACTGAGTTCAAAGATCCATTATGCTTTGTTTTTCATTGCATGTATCTGATTTTATCTTACTTTCATCAGGCCTATTCAGGGCGGAACAATCCCCCAAACAAATTAAAAAAAGAAGGATTTATTCAAGCATGTCTAAGAAATGGACACACATTATGTATTACAGACGCTGCCCTCCTTACGAAACGAGATAGATGCCAGACAAACGTTCGTGAGTTGAATTTGTTTGTAAGTTGCTCCAGCGCTATATTTTATACGGAATGTATGTTTAAGGTTTATACAAGTATGTTTAAGGATTGAATAAGTAACCTGTATTCATTTGAAACTCAAAAATAAACGTTTGATAAAATAATGTGCTCTATAACGTTACAAAGCAGGCTGAATGATAAAGCATAGTACTGAAAAACAAAGCTACGCATTAGGCCTTGACATTCTGTGGTCTGTAAAGCCCTTTGAGACTCCTTGTGATTAATAGCGTCACAAATAAACACGACTTGACTATAAAGATAAATAATGTTAACTTACTTTTGGAAGAGTTAGGCGACTTCCTCCTCCGTGGTAGAGAGTGGACAAAAAAAAAGCGATCCAACAATTTTCTCAACAGCATCAAGCTTCCTTATTCCACTTTCATTTCAAAAGAAACAGCTCGCCTCTTCTTTACACTTTACACCAACCATATTGAATGGATGCACAAGATCTCATCTCATCTCATTAGGTGCACCGCTTATCCTCAGTAGGGTCGCGGGGGTGCTGGAGCCCATCCCAGCAATCATCGGGCAGTGGGCAGGGGACACCCTGAACTGGTTGCCAGCCAATCGCAGGGCACACAGGAACAGACAATTCACTCGCTCAGTCACACCTAGGGACAATTTGGACCGGCCAATCCACCTGAAATGCATGTCTCTGGAATCTGGGAGGAAATCGGAGTGCCCGGAGGAAACCCACGCAAGCACGGGGAGAACATACAAACTCCGCACAGTAAGTCCGGTAGCTGGATTTGAACCCACACAGGAGGTTCCCAAGACCTTAGAACTGTGCCGCACACGCACTAACCACTGCGCCGCCGTGCTGCCCGGATGCACAAGATATTAAACAATAAAAACGTCAAAGTTCTTAGCGTGCTAGAGATACAGTGCAGTGTGTATACATAAAAACCAGGAAGTAGAAGCTTGATCTCTTCTTCGGGGTGGATGCTGGGTGACCTCTCACAGTGCCAAGCAGCGGAAAGAAGCACGACAGCACTGTTATTTACTCGGATAAAAGTGCTCACAATACAAAATCTAATTTACAGCAATGTCCGGGTATTTTTCGACATCCCGAAAAAAATGTTCGTATGTACCATTGTTCATAACTTGAATGTTCGTAAGTAGGGGAGCGTCAGTACTCGGCTTCAAACTCCTAGCTTAAAGTAATAATTGCACCCTTTAGTTTTAAAATGCTGCACCCCACCTTTAAACAAGTATGTTTTATTTTTTTGGGGGGACGGCAGCGCAGTGGTTAGCGCGTGTGCGGCACAGTTCTGAGGTCATGAGATCCAACCTTCCTGTGTAGAGTTTGAATGTTCTTTCTGTGCTTCCGTGGGTTTCCTCCAGGCACTCCGGTTTCCTCCCACATTCCAAAAATATGCACGTCAGGTTAATTGGCCGGTCCAAAATTGTTCTTAGGTGTGAATGAGCGAGTGAGTTGTCTGTCTCTGTGTGCCCTGCGACTGGCTGGCAACCAGTTCAGGGTGTCCCCTGCCTGCTGCCCGAAGATAGCTGGGATGGGCTCCAGAACCCCCGTGACCCTACTGAGGATAAGTGGTGCAGATAATGGATGGATGTATGTTTTATCTTTTAAATTTTTGTAATATTATTAATGTCAAAAGGCTGGCATGTATTGAATATGTTGTTTTTGTGTTTTTTAATGGTGTTGTATGGAATTTGGAACTTTCATACTCGCTGATGCCGTCTTCTGGCATGTGTCATCATCGCAGTCTGTGACAAGCTATTGAGTTGCGCGTGCAAGTCCATGCATTTCTTAGATGTGCTTGAATAAACTATTCTTTTTTTAAATCTTCCATTTGATGTTTGGACAGTACTTAAAAATACATTTTCTTACTTATACTATTTTCATGCAACACTTACAAAAAACTGCGGTGACAAGCATAAACTCACTCTCAGACCCCCCTCCTCCAATCCGCGGCTCGAAAAGCTTTGCTAAAAATTTAGATAAAAGCAGAAATGCTTCGTGGCTAAAAAAATATAAGGTCTCTTTGAACTGGGTTGAGCATTTTTTACACATACTTATTAGATCAAATATTATATTTTAAACTTTTGAAGGATACATCAAAGCCAATCTTTAAATTTTCCGGCAAAAAGAAAAAATTGTCTTATCCAGCCAATAGTAGTAGCTCTTTTTATGCTCAATTTATTTTTTCTAATTTTGGTAGTAGTATCTACCAAATGCTCTATAGGATATTTCTTATTTTATTAGAGACCAGGGTTGGCGGATCAGTGTGTAATATTTAGGGCCTCCTAGTGGTACAAAAAACTTTTATTCAGTAAAAGAACATCAATATTGATTTAAATATTAGGCAAAAAGATAACTATCATACCAATGTTACTTTTTCATTAAAATAAATCATAGGTCGAGAATTTTGTATTTCTTTTACATAGTGGAATCCTTACTTAGGTCACCACCATGTATGTCTGCCGTTTGGTTGCTTGCTGTGGCACTGGTTTTCGTTTGCATGACTCAGTGCCATCTAGTGGTCAAATATTACACACTTGGTCTTTAACCGACTGTGGGCACTGTTGACGGTACCTGTCCTGCGTTTTGTTCATGGCAAATTTGTATAAGAAATAAAATAATGAAATAATTCAGAAAAAAAACAGATACAGAGACCCCTTGCTACTTTACGCTTAGGTTAATGCATTGATTTTGTCTTTGTTGTCAATATTGTATCATGCATTGTAAAGGGGCGCTTTGATGGTGTTCTGTTTTGGGTGAGTGCAATTCTGGAGTGGTTAATCAGGAAGAACGAAAGAAGCGCTAACCATTGCGCCGCCGTGTGGGCCCGATAACAATTTAATTTAAATATTTTGATAAAAGGTTTATATTTTAAAAGGACATTTTTATTTATTGAATGTTTGCTTCAAGGATATTTTTATTAATTGAATGTTCCCCTTTCTAAATTGAATTATGACCCTTTTGGGTAAAACACCGGAGCCTCCACAAACTTTGCCACCAGCCAAGCGAAAGTGGAGCGATAGCGGGGCTAGGAATCAAATGGACTGAACCATCAATGCAGTGGAGAACTGTATTTTTGACGCTACTGTGTCCCCGTTGCGGTTTGTTTTGTTTTACTTTTTAAAAATATTTGAGCTAGCATTTTTTATTATATTTATGCCTATCCTGTTCTTTATTAAGGGAAGGAGAGTTTTAAAAATGCTATCATTGTTGGGGGTTCTTGTCTTAAATTTGGGGGTGTTTGAGCAGGCCCATAATCGGGCTGGTTATGTCCATATATATACTGTAGATGTAAGGGAAATTGGGGTCTAAGTGTGCCTTTTATAATATAATACTTTATTATATATCTTTACACATTTATATATCTTTATATGTTTATGTACGTTTTTATATTTCTGTAATGTACTCAAAACCAGTTGAGCTTTCATGTTGTTCTCTGGAGCAAGCGCCTTCAAGGTCGGGACGGTAAGGTTCCCAAGCCAAAAAGCTACAATTCACATTCACTGTTAGACTCATGTTACCAAACAGGTGCAGGAAATCCTTTGCTATCCCATCTAGTTTCCCAAGCCAAAAAGGATAGAGTCTCTATAATTCAGACACTCGCTGTTAGACTCCTATCTGTTATGAAACAGGTGTATGGAACTCCCTTGCTAACCATCTCCAACTTGAAGGCCGCTGGGGACGTTCTGTGGAAGTTCGACTCCCAAATTCCAATATTCCATTGCTCATTTATTATACTCGAACGCTATCTAGCGACCAACATTATACGCTGCATTTCCTGTCTGAACCAATCAGAAACCTTACTGTGTCCTCCAATCAGAATCCATAAGTCCGTATAAAAAAGTTTCAATTTCAATTCACAATTTCAATTTACAAGAATGCAACATTGCCTTGTTTCTATGTGCTTGCTTTTCTTTAATAAACGAGTTTGATTATAACTTAAAAGTCTCTTAAATCATCTGGACATCGTTTTCAACCTGACAGTAGGTAAATATGTTTTTATCTATATGAGCCAATAATTTGTATATAATATTCCTTTGAATTAAAATGTAAAGTGTTTTTTTGTTAACATACAGTATATCTGAATTTCTTCCCGATAAAATTCCATCATAAGAGCTTGCTGCTGTTTCATTCATTCAAATTACTCCTCTATGGCTAAGTGGTCTGGTTTTGGGAAGAAAACTCCCAGGCTAAAAAAAAGGGGGGGTTTACCCCCGATGAGTGTGACTATCTGTGTGAGTGGCTGTGATACGCTGAGGTGACGGTTTGTATGTGCGTCTTGTGTATGCTGTCAGAAACGGCCAGGGCATGTGTAATATGTCAGAGGGCAGTCGTTCCATACTGTGCCTTCAATGGAGAAATTATTGGAAAGAGTCACAGATCCCATATTGGGTCTTGAGTATGTGTGGGAGTTTCGTAGCCCCAGCAAGACTGTCCAGCCACATTATGAGTGCAGGCTTTCCCAGGTGACCAACGTACAGCATGACATGGTCGCTCATGTCAAAAGCAAAAAGCACAACTACAAATATGTGGTAAGTCATTTGGCTCTCTAGGAGTCAAAATCAGCTTAATTTTAGTGTTTTGTCCAGACAAAAAGCTCTTTTTTGTAGTTTGTACTCAGTAGCTCTGCCCATGGTCACTAATCCAATCAGAAGGCGTGGTGTGGGTAGCGTCCGAGACTGAGTGTGAGAGGTGAGGGAGGGAGAGAGAGGCTTGGCTGCATTTGAGCAGAAATAATCGGTCCGTTGAATAAATATAAATGCAGATATTGATATCTGTCAAATTTCAAATATGAGTGCCGGTAATCGGCCTGCCTTTCAATCAGTCGACTTCTACAAAAAAACGCATTCATATTTTTCTTGAAAAATACATTTGTGGCAATGACGTTACATCCTATGCTTTTGAGTCATGGTAGTTTCAGGAGCGAGCAGCAGCAAGTCAACTGCAGGAGAGAGAGTGGGAAAGGTGAGATGGCACAACATTCATTTGGACAGGTAACTTAAATTAGTTTTACCTGGTTATATCAGTATCAGAAATTATTTCCCCCCCATTTTATTAACACTCCACTTATTGAAACATAAATATTTTGTTTGTTTGTTTGTTTGTACATGATTCAATTGTTTGTTTGTTTGTACATGATTCAAATTGAATCGTTTCTTCCGGCGCCGTCACGAATGGCAGCCACTCCAGCAGCTCCCGTGTTATTTTCGATTGTTCTCAGCTCAGGGATGCTATCTATCTATCTATCTATCTATCTATCTATCTATCTATCTATCTATCTATCTATCTATCTATCTATCTATCTATCTATCTATCTATCTATCTATCTATCTATCTATCTATCTATCTATCTATCTATCTATCTATCTATCTATCTATCTATCTATCTATCTATCTATCTATCTATCTATCTATCTAATCTACGTCTCAAGATCAAAACCGTTTCTGCGCACATATTCTAGCTTTTGGTGGCTCGTTACATAGAAAAGAAACTCATCAATTAAATTAAACTCTTAGGCATGGGTCCCAAACTCAGTTCTTGGCGGCCGCTGAGGCTAGAGTCGAGGTGAGCTGGGATGAGCTGGGACCAAATTGCGCATTCTGAATAAAATCTCTGGCTGTACTTGGCCAAGACACACTATATTGAAGAAATACATCAATAAAGCCCGGGCCACACAGGGGTGGACAGGCGTGCGTCTTGAAGTAAGTGGGTGCTCTTTGCTCATACCTGTAGTTGTGTGTCCATTCATTCATTAGCCGCTTATCCTCAATATGGTCACGGCCGTGTTGGAGCCCATCCCAGTTATCTTCGGGCAGCGGGCAGGGGACACCCTGAACTGGTTGCCAGCCAGTAGCAGGGCACAGAAAGACAGACGACTCACTCGCTCATTCACACCTAGGGACAATTTGGACCGGGCAATTAACCTGACATGCATGTTTTTGGAATGTGGGAGGAAACCGGAGTGCCCGGGAAAAAAACCACTCAAGCACAGGGAGAACATGAAAACTCCACACAGGAACTTTTGATCTCATGACTGTGCCCCAAATGCGCTAACCACTGCGCTGCCGTGCTGCCTGCTATGTGTCCAATTTTCTTTTATTTTGTCTAATGACAATAAAAGTATTAATTCAACTGCTATTATGTGTGTTATTATTTGTTGATCTATAATTGTTTCTATGTTACAGTCGTATAACCTCAGTCGGTAATGATGTCATCTCGAGGTAGTTTTAACCATTTCAGAGCTTTAAAGGTGGAATAGTACTTTGCAGATTTTCACTTTTCACTGGTGGTTCGTGTCCCCATCAACATCAAAAACTGAGAGATCTCTGTACCATATCAAGGAGGGGCGTTTAGACTCTTAGTGCACCATGAATTCGTTTATACAGCACTTTGAGTGGCTGCTTTACAAATACATTTGATTTGATATTCGACCGAATTCGATCATTGGTTTATGGAGACAACATATCATGAGCTCACCGGACATCGACAGTGTTGTTTGATTGGTAGTCAAATGCTTCAAAAGCTACTCGAATCTTGTTTTCGACTTCTGGGAGGAAGAACAAAATATAGACTCCGGTTGATTCATGTTTTCTTGGTTCTTTTTATGAGCTTGACATCATCCTGAAGTTTGTTGTGAGAAAAACCTCAACGCACCTGCACTTTGCGCGGTGGCCGCCATGTTGTTTGTTGTCGAACAGTTGCTGTGGCGACCATCGGTCACGTGATTTGTTGAAACGACAAAAGAAACACGACGGATAAAAATGAATGAAATGATCTGCTTTTATATAACGCTTTTCAAGTCAATGAAGACTTCCTAATGCGCTTTACAATGTGCTTCACATTTACCCATTCACCCACACTCACACACCAATGGCGGCCGTGCAGCCATACAAGGTTGCCAACCTGCTTATTGGGGTTATTAGGGGTTCAGTGTCTTTCCCAAGGACACTTCGACGTGTAAGACGGAGGAGCTGGTATTCGAACTGCGATCTCTTGATCCCAAGACGAGCGCTCTACCTCCTGAGATGGAGAGGTGGGACCAAGGACGGTTGGGGACAGGCAGAGGCTTGAAGAAGGTCATCTGGCGGCTGATTGAAAGACTTATTCCAGGAGCAGGTCTGACAGGCCTGGACGTATTCCCGGGTGTCCTTCACCAAGGAGGGCCACCAGAAGCGTCGAGAAAGGAGACTGCTAGTGCGAGCACACCCCGGGTGGCAGGCCAGGCGGGAGTCATGCCTCCATTTGAGAACTTCCGATTCGAGATACTCCGGAACGAACAGAGGACCGTCGGGGCTGGGACCCGGTTGGTCTTGGAGCGCCCTCCTCACACAGTCCTCGATGTCCCAGGTAAGCACAGCCACCACACGGGAAGCAGGGAGGATGGAGGCGGGAGAGGGCATCAGGTTTGACTTTGCGAGATCCCGGGCGGTAGGAAAGATTAGAGTTAAACCGAGCGAAAAATGGGGACAGAAAAATAGGGACCAGCAATACTGTCCCAAAATTGCTAAGTTAAATGAGAAAGAACTTTTAAACTGAATGAATCATGTGGTATAGTTCAATGGTAAATGGTCTGTATTCGTATTGCGCTTATCTAGTCTGAACACTTCCCAAAGTACTTTACAATGTACATCCCACTTAATCACTCACACATATAAACCTACACACTGATAGCGGTTTCACACGGATAGCACCTACCTGACGAATCGAACCTGTGACCTCTTGGTTCCAAAACCAGCGCTCTACCTCTGAAACTACTGCCATGATGATAGGTGAGACACAGCCCGGCATGACTCCCTTGACTGCAGGTGATATTGAAAAAAAAATCTGGAGAACTGGCCAGCCTGAACAACCTTCTTTATAGACTACATAACAGCACAAAAACTCCTTAACAAACAGAGAAAATGTTGCAGTTATATAGCCTACAAGCTGACTACAAAAGTCCCTGTTTTGTCATTCCTTCAATGGACAAGTGAGGCGATTTGCCATAAAGTTCCAGACTCTTGCAAAACAATTCTCAGAAACTCTTCAAAACAAGTTTAGAATATCTTGGTGTCTTCACTGAACTGAGACAGCTTCCCAAATCTGACCATCTATTTTTGATAAGAACTTACTGATTTTGACTTAAGCCCAAACGTCAGGTCAGAGTGACCAGAATCATGATTAATGTGTTTAGTTCATACAGATTTCCCACGACAGTCACTGATATCAATCATGTTAGAGGCTGATAAACACATTGAGGGGAAGATTATTGATTTATTATTGATGGGGGCGGCAGTAGCTCAGGAGGTAGAGCGATCGTTTTAGGATTAAGGGATCCCAGTTCGAATCCCGGCTTGTCCGTGTTACATGCCGAAGTGTCCTTGGGTAAGACACTGAACCCCCAATACTCCCAATAAGCAGGTTAGCGCCTTACATGGCTGCACTGATCACGGCCGCTATTGGGAAATGTGAAGCACAATGTAAAGCGCTTTGGGAAGTCATTGACTTGAAAAGCGCTATATAAATGCAGATCATTTCATTTCATTTCAGTGCACCAATAACACAACAATCAGGTGCACAATATGCAAACATCAATCATCTTTAGAAAGAACACACATTTTTAAACATAAAAAAACAAAACGAAGTGGTTTTAAAGTTTCAAAACATAAAAAAAAGAACATGTTTTTCTGGTATGAAATTATGGCTTCATTTTAACTTTAAGAGTGCATTTTTGTCATTTAAGACATTTGTCTACTACTGCAAACAATTTGCAAAAACGTGATATCCCAACATCAATTGCAACAGTCTGCAGTTCATATTTCGGGTAGAACCCTCTGCTCTTCAACTAAATTTTCTGGGACTTGATGTCCTCTGAATCGACTAATATGATGTTCGTCTTCTGTAACAACTTCTTGCTGTATTTGCTGTGGATTCATATGTCCGACGCGCTCCTCTTCCTTGGTTGCTTCCATTATCTCCCGCCTACTGTCAGTGCCGTCCGTCATCTCTTCTAGATTTGCTCCCTGAACATCAAAAGGTAAGTCGTTGTTGTCGTTGTTCTTTAGGGTCTAAGGGCAGAGAAGACCACAAAATGAGAGCCATTATTTTGAATAGTGTTTCTCAAAATAGGGGTACGGGCACAAACTTAGGTGGAACCTTGGAGGGTATGTGAGATTTTAAAATATATATTTTGAATATAAAGTAATTCTTTAATGATGCCATTATTTGTAGAACAGTTCAAAAGCAGTTCATACAAAATAATGTTTTATTAAATTCTCCATTAACTTTTTCCTCATCTACGATAATTTTAATCTATTTTCTTGTGAAAGAAGAAATAATTCTTAAAATGAGCTCTATTTTGAAAAGTATATTTTCTAACATACTAAAATGATACAATATTTTTTTTACCATTATTATCTTTTTACTTACATAACAATAAACATTCCATCAAGTTGACACTATTGTAGTAACTCAAAATAGCCGAGAACGAGAAGACATCAATGGATTTTGAACTAAAGGCCCGGAAGAAACACTCTCAGATAAGAAAAATGCCATCCCTTCCTAAACCTCCTCCAAGCCCTCTCTTTCTATTAAACATTTAAGGTTGCAAAAAACAGATCAGCTCTAAAGTAAACCCTTAAGGCTACAAAAAAACAGATCAGCTCTAAAGGGTGTAGGGATCAATGAACAGCAACATTATTGCTGATAGCAACTATGATGAAACACTGAAAACAACAACAGTGAGTCAAAATAAGGAACTGGCATCCCACAAAATCTCCTTTGCACTTGCCCAATAGTAACAAACCTATGAAATCTTAAAATTAATCTGCAAACAATTAAAAATGTCATTCATCAGCCATATCAGAATATTTTATACATTTCTTTTTTTATATAACTAGAAAAACACATTTTAAAAAAACGTTTTCTTTTCTTTTCTTTTTAAACAATTCTTAATTTTATGTTATGATAACGTGTGTGAAAAAACAACATAATGAAAGATTATTTTATGACAAAAGTAAAATATATATTAAATATGGAAAATTATTCAATATAATAAGAAGTTACTAAAAGTTTGCAAAATTATCTGGAAATGGACCATATATTTTTGCTGCATAAAAAGGAAATGTAACGATCAGTTTTTTAATGATGAAATAGAACACCACAATACAAATAAAGCTAGAAAATTAAATAAATCAATGGTGTTTAGCTGAAATTCAAAAGGTGACAGCGACTTATTGAAGGCTGCCTCAGCTTAGTCGTCCTCCCGATTTCCATCTCTATACTTAGATTTGATCGAAATCCACCCGGAATGAAAATGAAATTATGTTACAATATCTACGTGCTGTTTTGATTCTGTGAGTCATGACAACAGAATAGTAAAAATAATCTTGCCCAGTAGCAAGGAAGGGTAGAACACTGGCAGCATCTTTGCAAAGAAAGAAATTTGGTGAGCCACTAAAATGGCGCGTTTGTTTGACTTTTTGCGAGTCCATATCGGCAATGAGTAAAGTACTTTTTAATGAAAGCAAATAAATGGATGAAAATAGTGGCTCACATGTGTAGTTTATGTGTTAACTAAGGTAAACTTTAGAAGCATTTACTTTGAGACTAAGCATCCCTTTGAGACTCCTTGTGAATAAGGGCTGCCACCCTGCTGTCCCGAGAGCTCTGTCGCTATAACATCACCATGGCAGGGCTCTGTGAAGTACGATGGCAAGGCAATGGTGAAACAACAGCTGGCAACCATTGCTACATCTGGAGTGGCCCCGAGAGTCGGACCGGCCTTTACGGTGTGGCTCTTGCCATTCCAAAAGCCCTCCGGAGGTCCCTCATCAGCTGGACACCAATAAGCGACAGACTACTGTCTGCTCGATTCCTCCACCATCACGGCAAGATGACAGTGATCGTCGCCTACGCCCCCACCGATGTCGCTGATGAGGATGCGAAGGACACGTTCTTTGACCAACTCCACCAGGCTGTCAACCAAGCCCCACCACACAACGTCACCATCATCCTCACTGATGCCAACGCCACTCTATCCAGCAATGATCGGTCCCCCAGCTCACCTGTCGGCACCACCTTCGTTGACAGCACAACAAACGACAATGGCAACCGCCTCCTCCTCCTCTGCCACCAAAACAACCTTTGTGTTGCTGACACCTGGTTTCCCCGGAAATGCATCCATCACTGGACGTGGTACAGCCCAGATGGCAGAACCAGGAAGGCATTGGACCACATCCTGATATCACGACGCTGGAAGTCGTTTGTAACCAACTGCCGGGTGTTCAGAGGAGCACAGCTTGGCAACACAGACCATCGTCTGCTGGTGGCCCAGCTCAAGCTAAAGCTCCGAGCCAACCAGCACAAGACTCTGCCTCGCCTCGACTCCTCCCGACTCAGCGACCCCAACATTGCCAGAGACTTCAGTTGCTCCATCCGCCACTCTCTTGATACCCTGGCTCCTGACAAGCTGACAGACTGGGCGGCCTTCAAGGAAAGTGTCCTCCAGTCTGCTCACAATGTCCTCGGACGCCCGCGATCCTCCCCGAGAAAGCCCTGGATATCAGAGAGGACACTAAACATCATAGACCAGCGGCGTGAGGCCCGACTCCGAGGCGACCTCACAGAGTATCGGAGACTGAATCGCCTGCGCAATGTGGCCATTGCTGAAGATAGGGAGAGGTTTTGGCAGGCAGAAGCCCAACAGCTTGAGTCCGCGGCCAACAACAACAACATGAGCCGCGTATTCAGTCTACTACGCCAAGCCCGTAGCGGCCCACACATAAAGACAGCCCTGGTAAAGGACTCAGACGGCAACCTCATCATGACAGAAGCCAACTGCCTCGAGCGCTGGAAGGAGCACTTTAGCCTCCTCTTGCAGCACAGCACCATCCCGGCTGATCCCACCCTCCTAGGGGCTGCGAGCACAGCACCTCCTAACGACACCTGCTGCACAGACCCTGTAACACCCGAGGAAGTGAGAGCTGCTCTGAAGAAGCTGAACACCAAGAAAGCCCCCGGCATCTGTGCCATTACCGGCGAGATGCTCAAGGCCGGCGGTGATGGCATGGTGGAGTGGCTAACCCGCCTATTCAACCAGGTGTGGGAATCGGAGCAGCTGCCCACCGACTGGACCAGAGGAGTCATCTTGCCCTTCTGGAAATGCAAGGGCGACAGGCTTGTCTGTGGAAACCACAGAGGCATAACCTTACTCTCCATCCCGGGCAAGGTCTTTACCAGGATCTTGCTCAGCCGTGCCCTTCCAGCAATCAGAAGCTGCCGCCGTCCCCAGCAGGCTGGCTTTATGCCCAACCGCTCCACAACGGACCACATCTCTGCCGTCCGTTTGCTGATAGAAAAGACCCGTGAATTCCGTAAAGATCGCCATCTATATATCGGATTCATTGATCTGAAGGCCGCCTTTGACACTGTCTGCCACTCTTCACTGTGGAACATCCTCCAAGCTCTCAGAGCACCACCCAAGATCATAGCCCTGTTCAAGCTGCTCTACAGCAACGCAGAGAGCTGTGTCCGTATCAACGGCATTGACTCCGACTGGTTTGCTATCTCCAGCGGCGTTCGCCAAGGCTGCGTGGCTGCTCCCGACCTTTTTAATTGCATCATCGACCATCTGATGTTCAGGGTTAGTGAGCGCATCCCCGGAGTGTCTTTCGGCAACTACCACCTGACTGACCTGGAGTATGCTGACGACACCATCATTCTCAGCACTTCCTACAGCCAGCTGAGAGACGCTCTGGGCATTTACAGCGAAGAGGCAGCGCGGCTTGGCCTGCAAGTGAGTTGGACGAAAACCAAGTTCATGTATGTCGGTGATGGACCAGATCCACCTCCCATCCAAATTGGTAGCGACATTGTAGAGCCTGTCAAGAGCTTTGTATATCTGGGGTCCATGGTGACAGACAATGGGGACCTAAAACCAGAGATTCTCCGCAGAAGAGCCCTGGCAGCATCTGCTCTGCAGTCTCTCTGGAAACCACTCTGGCGGCACCAGACCATCGCACGCAAGACGAAGCTCCGCATTTACAACCTCGCCGTACTCCCTATCCTGCTTTATGGCTCAGAAACATGGCCCCTGAACGACACCCTGGCCACAAGAATCGATGGTTTTGATAGCAGGGCTCTCAGAACCATCGAGAACATCAGGTGGCCCCAGCGAGTCTCCAATAAAGAGCTCAGAGCCCGCACGTGCCAGCCCCAAGCATCTTCCTTGGTCGCACAACGCCGCACCCGCTGGTTTGGCCATGTCCTTCGTCTACCACCAGACCATCCGACACGAGCCATTCTCCGGTTTGACCCAAAGGCCGCAGGCTGGAGACGACCACGAGGGAAACCCCGCACTCGATGGCTCGACGTCGTTGCGGGCGACCTCCAACAACACGGAGTTGCCGTAGAGGATGCAGAACAGCTGGCACAAGACCGCCAGCATTGGAAAAACCTGGTTCATCTGGTCGGCTCAACGCACAGGGACGGGACCCCCCGACCTTCGCTGGAGCAATAAGTAAGTAAGTAGTAAGTGTAACATGTAACTTGAGTATGTCACTTAAATCTTCAGAAACACTGATTCAGAAGACTGCTTTTGTTTTGTTTTTACAAGACTCATCATTTGTTGATCGTACTTTGTTGACTTTAATGCATGAAACACAAAAATATTTAGAGCAGGGGTGGGCAACTGTTTGGAGTCAGGGGTCACATTGGGTTCAAATATTAGGGGACGATCCTGGAGACAGAACAAATTTTTTATTTAGGAATAAATATACAAGCAGCTGTTCTGTAGGAAATTTTCGATAGTAGTTGTTTCTGAATATAGTAGTACTGTAAATGGTATTTTTGTAATCGTAATTCTTCAGAATGGTTGTAGTATTCCCATCATCTCCAAACAGAAGAGCAGCTTCAGCGACAGACTGCTGTCACAGTCTTGTTCCACGGACAGACTGAGGAGATCATTTCTTCCTCATGCCATGAGGCTCTTTAACTCCACCCGGGGGAGTAAAAGCCCACATTAAACCACACCCCCACATTGCATGTTACCCTATTTTTATTACAGTGTGTATTTTATGTAGCACTATTTAAATACTCTATATCAACACGTTACATTGGGTATTGTTGGATCGTCTCGTACGTGTTCAAAGAAATGCAGGAATAAAAATGACATAAGAGGGAGTTCTTTTTATTGATACACAATTTCAACAAGAGACTCAGCGAATCAAAGATATGCGTGTGTCTTTATAGTTTTCAACATAGCACGTGTACCCGGTTTGGCCCCGTCCCTTTTCACGCCTGAATGCGTACATGCCCAGGTTTCCGTCCTTATTTGGAAGTGTTTTTAAGTTTATGCCAGTTTATGTCACCTTGCCCTTTGCCGTTATCTCTTGTCCTCCCTTGAGGAGGATTGTTTATCCGCTGAGACCTGTAAGCAAGTCTTTCTACATTTCTTTCCAAATGTATGCAAATCTATTCTACAAATGCAAGTTTATTTTCTACAACAGTATTTATGTATTATATTCCTTCTACTTTATTATTGTTTTATTTTCAACACATGGATACTGCTGGAAGTGTGAATTTCCCTACTGGGATGAATAAAGTATCGATGTATATATCTATCTATAGTAGTGTTTTTAATGTATTTTATTATTTTTATTTGTAATATTACTGTAGTCTTATTTTTTCGTATTTCTGGGGTAATATTTCTGTAGTAATATTTTTGTGGTATTCCTATAGATTTTTTATTTTCAGTATGAAAGCAAATCATATATGAGGTCCCTGTTTGTGTTTTGGTTCTAATTGATACATTTTAATCAACTGATTGATTTGCCGACTCATAAAGATGGAAACACACTAGACTTGGTTCTGACTCGAGGAGTCTCAACCTCAAACATGACGGTGTTACCGTCTACTACCGTTTTTTCTGATCATCATTTAGTTACGTTTGAGGTGCTAGCTAAATGTTGTATTAAAAAACTGGAGGATTTAGCGGACGCAGCATAAGCACTGGCATAGTTTCTGAGCTCTCTGATCTTCTTTCAGGAGTAGTTGTGTAGTTTCCTTTATATAAAGGCTCTATTGACTCGCTCATGAATGAGTTTAATGCAACCCTGGCTAGTGTCCCGGATTCCGTAGCGCCCCTACGCCTTAAATCAGGACCTAAAAAATGCACGCCTTGGTTTACTGATGAAACTAGATCGCTTAAACAAGAGTGCAGGAAATTTTGAAAGAAAATGGTGCGCTACCAAGCTTGAGGTTTTCCGTCAAACCTGGTGTGACAGCTTGTTAAAGTATAAAGCAGCCATTGCCTGTGAAAAATTTGATGACATTTTTCAAAGGTGATTACGGCATAGAAGAATAACCCCAAAATCCTTTTCGACAATGTAGCATCGCTAACGAGGCGACAGATTATGCCAGATAGTTCTACCCATTCAGCCCATGACTCTATGGTCTTCTTTAATAAGAAGATTTAACGCATACAGGAGGAAATTCCTAAAGACAATGTTAGTACATCACAATTTAAAGGTCTGAAATCTATAGATGCGTGACATGGTGGCTGTCCAGGGACTTTTTCCCGATTTAATGATCTGTCACTTGATAATCTTAAACAGGTGGTGAACCGACTACTTGCCTGTTTGACTTGCTTCCGGGTTCGCTGATTAAAGGTCTTTTTGGGATCCCTGGACATTCAGTTCTAAATATTATAAACATATCACTCCCCTCAGGTGTAGTTCCAGCGGCTTTTAAGTCCGCTGCTATTAAACCTACACTGAATCGACCCAACCTTGATCTAGAAAGTGTATCTAGTTATAGACCTGTGTCAAACCGACCGTTTCTTTCTAAAGTACTTGAAAAAATTGTGGCACAGCAGCTGTATGATTTTATATCCGAGAACAATCTTTTTGAATCAATGCAATCAGGATTCAGGGCTAACCACTCTGCTGAGACAGCCCTGATTGAGGAAACCAATGATCTTCTACTTCATCACTCTTGCTGCTGTTGGAGCTTAGTGCTGCCTTTGACACTGTGGGCCATAATATCTTACTAGAACGGTTGGAAAAATGGATTGGTCTCTCAGGAACCGTCCTCTTATGGTTTAGATCCTACCTCTCAGATAGGACGCACTGTGTTAAATATGGTGAAATGACACCTGTGGTGTTCTGCCGGGTTCAGTACTTGGCCCTCTTCTTTTCAGCATTTACATGCTTCCATTAGGTGATATTATTCGCAAATATAATATCAGTTTCCATTGCTACGCAGATGCCGCGCGCCCTCTGTTGGCTGTGGCTGCATCGGCTCGCTACAACGGGTCAGGTGTATCAACATTTCGTTCTGTGTACATTGTTACAAAGAATGACAATACAAAGGAAATTATTATTATTATTATTATTATGACACTCAACTATACCTTCCAATGGAGGAATCTGACACAGTAAACTGTGGAAATTTGGAGGCCTGCCTCGCTGAGATAAAAGAATGGATGTCACTCAACTTCTTGCGCCTTAACTCTGAAAAGACCGAAATGCTAGTTATTGGTCAATCTAAATGCAGTGACTTGTTCTCAAAAACGTCTCTGAACATTGACAAATGTAATATCACCCAGAGTGACTCAGTCAAAAATTTAGGTGTCATATTTGACCCCGATCTGTCCTTTCAAACACACGTTAAGAATATTACTAGAACTAGAGGTAAGATCGGGCCCAAAAAAAGCACCCGAGCCCGACGCAGGCCCGAGGGGTAATAAACCCGACCCGGACCGAGCCCGACTAATTAACTGGATTTGCTGGCCCGGCCCGAGGGGCCCGAAATTACATATTTTATTTATAAGGAGGGGTGATTTATGATAACAAATTAAACTCTGCCTTTTGTTACAACATCTAGACCTAAGTTAAATAAAACTGTATAAACATTTACATCTTTTATATTTCTGTGTCTGCACTGCAGATGTTACATTAAGCGACAATCTGTCATTGACGGGTTTTTTTTTTTTGAGGTAGCGAAAACATTTAAGGGCGTCCGTCATTTTGACGACTTGATCATTGGGCCATAATCCACAGCAGCAGTAGTAGTACGTCCTTAAGATTTTAGCGCACTTTCATTGAGGGGGTGTTGACGACGTGTTGTGCCCTTTTCCGACTCCTAGGAAAATTCCCCCCCCCCCCCCCCGATCGTATTCTTTATAAAACGCTTATTAAAACAATTGCTCCACACTTGACTCTTACCAGAGTGCGTTTTCCTCGTCAGTTCTCCTCTTTTGAGTTTATCCTTAACTTCTTGTTGGTCCGACTCCATATCGGGGATACCAGGCCAAAATCACGCGAATTTGCGGAGGGGAAGATTATTAAGAGGACAGCATTCACGTCACGTCACGTGCACAGAGCATGCTCTGGCTCCGTTAAAAGCAATTACAGCTCCTTCTCCGTTTTATCCAAATTATTTATTTTATAACAAGTATTCCTTGGTCTAGTATCCATACATAGTTTAAGTATATATTTTTAATGAACATTTAACACATTATTAATTAATTTAAAAAAAAAAAAAAAAAAAAAAAAAAAAGCAGGACCGAACCCGACCCGACCCGACCGTATGACTGACATTTCAGGCCCGACCCGGCCCGAAATTGCCTCGGGTTCGGGTTCGGGCTCGGGCCATAAATCTTAGCTCTAACTAGAACAGCTTTTTTCCATCTTCGCAATATTGCTAAAATTCGCCCAGTGCTGTCTCAGTCTGATGCGAAGATTATAATTCATGCGTTTGTTACCTCCCGTCTCGATTAATGTAATGCACTACTCTCCGGTCTCCCGAAGTCCAAAATCAAGAGCCTTCAGCTAGTACAAAATTCTGCAGCAAGGGTTTTAACTAAGAAAACAAAGTTTGATCACATTACCCCCATTTTAGCTAACCTGCATTGGTTCCCTGTTAGCTTAAGATGTGACTTTAAGGTTCTGTTGGTATTATATAAAATCATGCATGGACTTGCTCCCTCATATCTTTCAGATTTAATTTCCCCCTATGTTCCAGTTCGGAGCCTTCACTCTGAAAACGCTGGTCTACTAGTGATCCCAAGGGCCAAGAAGAGATCCACAGGTTCTAGAGCCATTCTCCATTCGGGCCCCGGTGCTGTGGAATGCTCTTCCCCCTGAGACTCGATCTGCAACCTCAGTGGAAATCTTTAAATCTAAGTTTAAAACCCACTTCTATTCTATAGCATATGAATAACATGTGTATCATTTGCCCTGATGTAGGTTTTAGATGAGGGGATGGTGTCATAATAGTCTGTAGTTTGCAATAGTCTTTGATCTGTGCAGCCCTTTGAGACGCTTTGTGATTAAGGGCTGTACAAATAAACATGACTTGACTAGTTTATTTACTTTGTGCTGATATTTTGATCAGTTTTTTTTGGAGGGCCGGATATAAAAGCCAGCCAGGCTACATGTGGCCCACGGACAGCAGTATGCCCACCCCTGATTTAGAGAGTTCAGAATGTTGCCCTACCTCTGCATGACCTGATGGGGGGGAAAGCAACTCTGAAGGGGCCAAGAGACCATCTCGGTTTGAATCCTGAGTCTGAAGGAGGAAATCCACCAAGGGCACAACCTAGAGAAATAATATCACCAACATCAATCACATTCAGTCTGACATATTCTGATCTTGCTCTAATTTGTATGTTTAAAGGGACACTGTGTAATAATAAACCGTTAGATGTTGCTGTATTGTGTAGTGCAAGAGTTGGCAACCTGCGGCTGAGGGGAAGCATGCCGAATGGCTCCATGGCACTTTTCCATAAATATTTACAAATTAAAAAAGCTGGGGGAGGGAAATGTATTTTTGTTTTATTGGTAATTTGGTTTGTGCACAGCCATGACATAAACCCTTTTAACGTTTTAAAAATATGTAGAATAAATAACATATTTCAACAATGGGTGTAACTATGAGATCAGCTGGTTCGAATTCACGGGTGGGAAGTGAAGGCTTTGACTGCTGCACTCTCACTGGTATCGGATTGTAAAATCACGGGATACAGGTTGTCGCCTCAAACGCAGCAAGGTCATGTATTGTGATGTGAAGTCGTGGCTCTCAGGTTTGAACTCCCGGCTGGAGAACATATCTGCAATGCAAAACTCCCAGGCTGCTTATCTCCACTTGTTTTCCTCTCTTTCCCACGTCTCCTGTGTAAGAGCCAAGCCGGCCCAAACTCCCCCCCTTTTAAAGGGTGTAGCGAATGTGGATAGGAAATAAATTATTCTAACAAACAATTAATTGACTAATCGAATTAAAGTTTTTCTTTTCAAAACTCGTCTCGCATTTTGGAGCACCACATACCTTTTTAGATCATTGTTAGGAAAACGGATGAAAAACCTTGTTTAGTTATTTGAAGGATGGCTTCACACTTTAGGTGAATTCTTTTTACCGTTTTGATAGTTCAATGTACTTTAATCAAGACACACACACTCTTGGATTAATGGACTTTTTTTAACTAATCATCTACTGAAGAATCTTAATTAGAACACAAAACAATAATAAGAAAATAAAACAAAGACAACTAGAAGCTGAGAACTTAAACTGGCACCATTTGGATATTAAACAACGTTGGCTTGATTTTTACGTTATTGTGTTTTGAGAGAGTTCCCCCTTCAACATCACACCAAAACTAATACCTAGCAACAACTAGATGTTCTGCGAAGTTCTGCTTTGATGAAGATGACGGCCCAGGAATCCTGGTGGGCTTGAGACCGGTTGGGACGAGGACCACTGGATGCAGAGTGTTGAAGCAGAGGTTGAATACTGGTGGCTTGAGGCTTCTCTGGGGTCGCTGGCTTTGTCCCACCGGTTTGGCCGCTAGCTTGATCAACCTCGGCTGCTGAATTGGCAAGATTCTCTGGCTGCTTGTTGAGCTCAGACATGGTCAGGACCAGCCAGGGTTTTGGTCCAGTTTTCTTGTTAGGATATGCCATCTTGCTGGCCAAATTCAGACTGCCCTTGCGGGGCGAGACGTGTACCAGCTCTGGCTTCCGGTCTCCTGAGAGGGGCGGACCCCCTGTGGTGGGGTTGTCAAGGCAACCTTTGATGCGCAAATGCAAGCTAAAAACGCACATTCCACCAGTATCAGTCAGATAACATTAAAGCGATTGACTTAAAACACAATATTCACTTCACATGTTTTGACATTGTCTGATCATTTTCTGACATTGCAAAACGGAATTCTGACCAAACGTTGAATACTCTACAAGGGTCACAAGTCAAGCAGGTAGATGTTTTAAATAAATCCCGAAGGTAAAAAGAGAAAATTAGCAGACATAAATCGAACTTAAACTGTATGAATGGGATTTTATTTATTTTACCTTTTCAAAAGGCTGCTATTTTATTCTTATACATGCATGCTCACATTTTGTTGCATGCACATGATGTATGTTCCATCTTCTTGTTGTTTCTTTTAAACTTCAAAATAAAAATGACATCTGCATGTATGTAGCCCTTTTTACGTCCATATGTTATATTATTATTATTATTATTATTATTATTCAGTAAAGCTAAATACCACAGCAGTAATACTATAATAATATAAAAGCACTAGAATAGAAATCTTAATACAGAAATACTGAAAAATACTAAAGATATACACCAAAAATTCTACTATGGAAATACTAAAAAAAATAAAAAAAATCTACAGTAATTCTAAAGAAATACAACAAAAAATATTGTATGGAAATACTACAAGGACACTAATACAGACATTGACATTGATTGATAGACATTTTTGGTGATAGTTGAAATCAATATTGTTTGGATAATAAGTGACATTTATTTTTACCACCAGGTCGCCCTACTTAATACACAATGTCCCTTTAACAATCTTGCCACATTTATCGTGATGTTTTTATTTTTTTCAGGTGTAAAAGATGGTACTGCATACAGTGGTACCTCTACTTTCATATTTAATTTGTTCTGGGAGTAGCTTTGTAACTTGAAACATTTGTAAGTAGGGACGCCTTTTGAATGAAGACATCCCCCACTCAAGAACCCTAACCCTAACCCTGCAACCCAGGTGTGTGGAGAGCTGAGGAGGCTGCGAACCAGCAAGGCAGCTCGTCCAGATTGAGTATCCCCCCGACTGCTGAAGGCCTGTGCGTTGGAGCTAGGAGACCCTCTACAGCGCATCTTCAACCTGAGCCTTGAACAGGGGAGGGTCCCTCAGCTGTGGAAAACATCCTGCATCATCCCAGTCCCAAAGAAATCAAGACCTGAGGAACTCAACGACTTCCGGCCGGTCGCCCTGACATCACATGTCATGAAAACCATGGAACGGTTGCTGCTGCACCACCTGAGGCTACAGGTCCGTAACGGCATCGACCCTCTGCAATTTGCTTACCAGGAGAAGGTGGGAGTGGAGGATGCTGTAGTCTACATGCTACACCGACTGACAGAGATGGGAGTTAGCTCACACCTTGTAGAATGGATTACGGACTACCTGACAGGCAGACCCTAGTATGTGAAACAGGGGGGCTGTACGTCGGACACTGTGGTTAGCAGCACAGGATCTCCGCAGGGGACCATGCTCTCTCCGTTCCTATTCACTCTGTATACATCGGACTTTCAGTACAACTCTGAGTCCTGCCACGTGCAAAAGTTTGCTGATGACACTGCGATCGTGGGATGTATCAGAAGTTGGCAGGAGGAGGAGTACAGGAAATTGATTCAGGACTTTGCCCAATGGAGCGACGCAAACCTTCAGGAGAACTAAAACTCACCCGGTTCCTCTAACCATCAAAGGAGAATGTGTAGAATTTGTCCAGACCTACAAATACCTGGGTGTGCAGCTGGACAACAAACTGGACTGGACTGCCAACACAGAAGCTCTATGTAGGAAAGGTCAAAGCCGACTTTAATTCCTCAGAAGGCTGTCCTCCTTCAACATCTGCAAAAAGCTCCTGAAAATATTCTATGAGACAGTTGTGGCAAGCGCCCTCTTCTATGCGGCAGCGTGTTGGGGAGGCAGCGTCATGAAGAAGGATGCCTCTCGTCTCAATAAACTGGCGAGGAAAGCGAGCTCTCTTGTGGGCACATAGCTGGACAGCCTGACAACAGTAGCTGAGAGACGGGCACTGAAAAAGCTGCGGTCAATCGTGGACATTTCATCACATCCACTACACAGCATTATCTCCAGACAGAAGAGCAGCTTCAGCGACAGACTGCTCTCACTGTTTTGTACCACAGACAGACTGATGAGATATTTTCTTTCTCATGCCATGAGGCTCTTTAACCCCACCCAGCGGAGTAAAGGCCCACATTAAACCACACCCCTACATTGCATGTTACCGTATTTTTATTGCAGTGTGTATTTTATGTAGCACTATTTAAATACTCAACACGCTACAGTGGGTATTAGCACGTCACATTGGGTATTTGTATATTGTATTCCTTTTGCTTTATTATTGTGATGTTCTCAGCGCAGGGATGCTGCTGGAAATGTGAATTTCCCTGCGGGGATGAATAAAGTATCTATCTATCTATCTATCTATCTATCTATCTATCTATCTATCTATCTATCTATCTATCTATCTATCTATCTATCTATCTATCTATCTATCTATCTATCTATCTATCTATCTATCTATCTATCTATCTATCTATCTATCTATCTAATACGTTCAAGCCCCGTAAAAGTATGATGTATATCTTTAATAAATTATATAAGGGCAACAGAACATGAAACAAATACATGTTAAAATTAGATTACCGCACAATAAGCCTTAAAAGGGGAACAAAAAATGATGAAGGATATAGAGAAGGGGTCGCTAACCTAGTGCCCGCTGACGCCCGCGGCGACATTATCACGTGCCCGTGGGCCCGTTCAAAAAACAGACCAAATCACGAAATATCGACGTTTAAAATGTGTTGCGTTTTGGTTTTTTTAAATGCATTTACAGTGATGTAAATTAAAAAACAAAAAGTATAAAAAATATATGAAAACCTAGAAAGAAAAAAAATAATAATAGTAGCAGAGTTTAATTATCTGAGAGCTCGGTCTTGCACGAAGAAGTCAAAATCGATTTCTACATACATAAACATGTCACAAAAGGGAAGAAACCTTATAATTTTCGTAATGAATGGGAGGAAGAATTCTTTTTTATCAATGTGAAAGAAAATTGCGACAGTCCGCTGCAAAGCGGCACAACAGGGAGCACCACTACAGCACTTGTCACAAAAATTTCCATGCTACCGTTATTACCCGCCCAACAAAGCACCAACTTTTATTTTTATTTAATTCAAAAAGAGCTTATTTTTGTTCCTACATAATTCATCATTTGTACAAACATGGTGCAGAGTTTATGAAACTCATGCTAGTGTCTTGAACAATTTAACGTGATTTCCGGCAAAATTTTGTGAAATTTTTCATTTTTCTTTTTTTGTTTCCTTTTGAGCATTTGTAATGGAAACAGTTGGAAAGGTAAAGAAGAGATAAAACATTGCATTGAACATGTGTATCTGTTTCTTACCTTGTTGAACCATTCTGAATAATTCTTAATCATTAAAAATCAGTTCTCAAGTAAAATATCAGTAAGATAGAAAATTTAATTAATTATTCAATGAAACATAATTCTTGTTTCGGAAGGGCGTTATCAATGTGCCCTTTGTGTTTACCCCGTGCCCTTGAAGTTGCTCTCGGCCTCAAAAAGGTTGGAAAACCCCTGATATAGAGCATCTGGGATTTACACATAGGCATTGGGTTGCCAGGTAGAACTTTGGAAGCGGCTAATGGCAGTGCGCACTGTACTGTATTTTTGACTTTGTATCCTAAAATGCCTTTGTAACTGGAGGCACTATTTTCCCATTCAGGTACTTGGTAGCCTAATTTTTCGTAAGTAGGGACATTCATGAATAGAGGTACCACTGTAACTGTTGAAAATATTTTGAAATCCTACGTGTGCACTGCTTCTCACCATGTCATTGATCTGTTCCTCAGCTGCATTTAGGGAGTTGTAGTCAGACAGTAGCTTCATCATCTCCAAGCCATCCAGCCGGTCACTGCGGTCAAAGTCGTAGAGGCGAAACAGGTAGAAGACCTCTGGCCACAAATCAGTAAAAACAAAAATAAATAAATCAATTTTGAGTTTGATGAAAAGTGCTGACGTTCACCTTCATCTCTTGAGTTGATATTTATGCCATCTTTTCTTGTCAACTCGATGTAACGTTGCAGCAACCTGTGGCAGATGTGACAGAAGATAAAATAATAATTCCAATCAGATGTATTACCCTGTTCACATTATTAAATAATTCAAGATTTGAATCAGTATCTTATCAGCAGTGTTGGGCAAGTTACTGTACCTTAAAAACGTAACTACTTATAGTTACTAACTACTTCTTCCAAAGAGTTAATTACTGAATTAATTTATGGTAAAAGTAACTAGTTACCATGGAAAGTAATTATTTTCGTTACTTACTAAGTTGTTTTGTGTTTATGTTTGAAATATTCTGAGTCAGTTGAATATAGAACAACAGACAGGTAGTTGTTTTATAAACTTGTAATATTTATTGCACCTCACTCGCATCAGATTTATCCTACTCTTGAAGTGCAACAAATATAAATATTAAACAATCAGCATGTACATAAATGCGCACAAAAACCTACGTGAACGTGCACGATAACCTATGTAAACACGCACGAAAAATTGTGTAAACAAGCACGAAAACATACATAAACATTCACAAAAAAGTACCTAAACATGCACAAAAACGTATGTAACCCCGCACAAAAACGTACACAAACACTCACAAAAAACGTACGTAAATACAAACAAAAAATGTTACGACCGGTACAAACAGTGGACCCAAATGAGCAACATTTCACATAACAATTTATTAAAGGATCGGGGGAATCTGACAGAGAGGAAAAAACAGAACGTATATAAACGCACACAAGAATGGAAATAAACGCACACAAGAACGGATATAAACGCATAAGAACGTACATGAACGCACACAAGAACGTACATAAACGTACACTAGAACATACATAATCGCACACAAGAATGTACATAAACGCACACAACAATGTACACAAATGCACACAAGAACGGAAATAAACGCACATGAACGTACATAATTGCACAAAAGAACGTACATAAATGCACACAAGGACGTACATGAACGTACATAAATGCACAAAAGAACGTACATAAATACACACAAGAACATATATAAACGCACACAAAAATGCACATCACGTGCCGCTTCCGTAACGGCGATTAAAAAAATCAGGGGCTTGCGTTTGGCGAATCCACAACGGTTTGGAGCAACGTCAATCATCCTGCCCTCCCAAACAGACTACGAGACTTGTCATGGATGGTGGCTCATGAAGTTCTCCCAGTCAGAGCTGTAATGCACCGCCGAGGAATGTCAGCGACTTCGACGTGCCCTCGACCTGGCTGTGGCGCCCAGGAGTCGGTGAGGCACCTTTTTTGTGAGTGCAGCGCTGCCAAGGTCTTGTGGACAATGGCCGAACAACTAGGAAAGTTCCCGGACTTGCCAGCAGGAGAGGTCCCTGATGCACAGTACGTGCTTTACGGGGTGAGTCGGTCGAGGAGGCATCGGAACGACTTTGCCAGGGACTGGCTCACTCTCGCCGCCATCAAGGACGCCATCTGGACCTCCAGAAACCTGCTGGTATGGAGGTGCAGGCAGATCCCCCCCGTGGCTGTGCTCCAAATGGCTGCAGATACCATACAATCTGCGAGCGGCGGGCCTAGGACGCAGCCATAAAGAAGACTCGTCTGTACCCACCCGGAGGGGGGAGCCGGAGCTACGCTGTGGGAGTCCCGGCAGCAACGGCCTGGGTTGTGGAACCCAGAAGGGAGAGGACCCACGCAGAAGGGAAAGGACCCACACAGAGGACTGGAAGAATGCTGCTTGGGAGGGTGGGATGGCAGAGCTATGCCCTTGCACAATAGTATTGCCTTTTACACGCTGGTTAACTACTGTTAAAAGAAAATAACTCTGAAATTGTTTAATTGATGTTGGAAATGTCAGGAAAAAATGTTAAAACGTCATATCGTCACGTCATATTGTCAAATATAAAAAAATTGTGAATATGCTTGATGGCTGTTTTGCTGCTGTTGGTGTCAGTGGATTTGTTCAGACCGAGGACAATCGACTTTGGCCTGGACGGATCTATTGACAATAACAAAGATGTTATATAATGAAATTGTGAATATGTTTGATTTTCGAGAAGGTTTGTTCAAACCTCACTTTGTGTTTGCTGTTAAAAACGTAATATTGGAATATAATATTGTGAATGTGCTTAATTACTGTTGAGATTGTCATGATTGTTTTCTGTTTTTAGTGTCAATAAATTTGTTCAAACCAAAAAAAAGATTACCCTGTTACTAAAACAATAATACTCTTATGTAACAGCGTTATTTTTAACGCCATTATTCCCAACACTGCTTATCAGTGTAGTACACATCGTCGTGGAAATACAGCAACTAAGGTCCACAATGACTAAACTACACGAGACTGTATTGACATACAACTTGTAGTTGTTGACATTACCTTCGCTCTTCTTCTCCCGAACCAAAAGGATTCGCCAGTACTTTGGAATTGAGGTGAGTGCTTTCTTGATCATCTCTTTGGAAAGATTTAAATTGTTGAAAGACACACATGAAAAATCACCCAATAATATTAAAAACTGTAAATACAACACAAATACACCACTTTTACACAATTTCACTACTACACGGATTTGCACCATGCATTGTCTTCTGCATTCTGATTGGCTGAACCAGGGGTCGGGAACCCATGACTCGGGTATATGACTCTTTTCATGAGTACATGAGGCTCTGAGGTAAAATTTAAATGTTGCACAATTCTCTGTGGCGTTCTTAAATTGGGTGATCCCCTTTTTGGTAGATGTGTGGCTAAAGCAGCACCAGAAGAACCTTGCTTCAGTCCATTCTATATAGGTTACATTCTCAACTACAGTTCACAGTCAGTGTCACACCAACATACCCCGTTTTGGCAGTACGTCTCTAAAAAATCCCTTGGAAGACCCCAAAACGCCAGCAAACAAATCACGACTTAAAAAGGGTGAAAAAATAAAGAAAAAAGGAAGAAAGTGGAAAAAAAGAAACAAAAAGAATACAGAAACAAAAGGAAAATGAGAGATAAAAGATTAAAAAAGAATAAACTTTACATTTTCAAACACAGTACCACTGAAAAACACAGAAAATCTAATTTATTTTTTTTATAAATCTACAAAAAAGCCAGGCCGCTGGAGAAAAGCATCAGGTGTGCAGGGAGACACCAACTTTGGTGTTCTGCAGCCAAAGTAACATCCGCTTTTGACCGTCCGTAATGGTAATAGTATTGTAACAGCGAAAAAAAGAACGAGTTAGATTTACCCGTTACTGAAAAAATAATGCTGCTACGTAACGCCTTTGTTTATAACAGAGTTGGTCCCGACACTGGCTCTCGCATTATTATTCTTAAAGAGTTTTGATCGATTCATCAAATATCACACAGTGAAAAAGAATGTGCGAAAGAATTAGCTTTTGTCTAGGGAGAGGGTTTGGTGGGTTTGTTGAATTTTGTCTTATAAGTTGAGACCCTCTCAAAAAAATAAGATCAAAATATTTTTGCTTTTATGGCTCTTTGGGTCAAAAAGGTTCCCGACCGCTGGGCTAAATAGTATCCACGCTTCTTTTCATTCTACAATAAGCTAGTGTACAGTTTCGCAAGATAGATCAATGGTCTGAAACCACTGGGCCATGCAGCGGTCACATCGGACTGAGGGGGAGGTCCGACGAATCTTCAAAGGGTTCGACACGGGATCCTCATCAGCCAATCCGACACGGACTTAGCCCGGAGAATGGGGTTAAAGCCTGTTCCCCTTCCAACACCAGTTCCTGCCCAAGCTCTGGACGCAAATTACAGAGCCAGTAAAAATGAGACTGTCCGGGAACCACCGCGAACGGATAAGTTTCCACCTGCTCCCTTCCCCAGGTCAACCGCTCGTCCTGGGACACCAGTGGCTGGTTCAGCACAACCCTCACGTCGACTGGCAGACGGGGGCGGTTCTGGAGTGGGGGCCTGCATGCCACCGTACCTGTCTGCACACAGCCTCTCATACTATCCGCTCTTTCATGATTACTGATGCGAGAGAGCACCATTGATGGCATAGGAAAGGTACTCGAACTGCAATGTAAAAAAATGTTACTGAACGTATGAAAAAGTGTAAAAACATAACAAAAAGTACCAAGAGGTACGAAAATACACAAAAATGAATGAAAAGTACTAGAAAGCCTCGGAATGTGTAGGACCTTCGCAAAGTTTTTTCATTTTCCAAATGCTGAACTTTTTGAGTTTTTTCTTTCCATTATGAAGGTTTTAGATCAAAGGATGATATAATAGTAGCCTGTAGTCTGTACATCCCTTTGAGACTCAAGGGAACACAAATAAACATGACTTGACTTGACGATACAGTAGATATTTGTAAAAAAAAAAAAAAACACTTATAAAGCATATTTGTTAAATAAATGCTTCAGCCTGTAAAACGTTCACAGATCAATTAACCATCTGGGTCGTAGGGGAACCACTTTCTGTGGTGTGTCTTTAGCCAGTACAGCCTAGCAGCACCCATCTGTATTTAATTGTATAATAATTGTAAAAAAATGTATGGGTTCTACTTCACAGATATTGATATTCATTTTATGGGGGTATCGTAAACCCGGCAAAATCAAGGGATTACTGCAGGGGTGTCAGAACTTCACCTTATCCCAGTGTTTGTTTTCAGTAAGCTTTTTGCAGCCGGCATGTTTCGTCTGGCAATGCCTCGTGTATTCTTTGAAAACAGCCACAGTTTTGGGGAAAATTAGGTTGACGCAGTTGTTTTGGATTTCGGTTAAAAATTACTTAATGTCGTGGAAGCTGCGGCTCTAACACTCAACTTTCCTTTTTTATTTACAGTCGCCATGTCGGAAATGGTATGGGCTAAAATTATCACAAAAAGCCAAGGCCAAAGGGCTACTGCCATCATCTGGTCAAATATTGATTTATTCAAATATTCATCTATTACAAATGTACTGTATACTGCGGTTAACATTACTGGTGGGCTACATTTTATTTATGACAGAGGCCGCCGGCCAGTAAAAATTTGATCACGGACTTTGGATCCACGGACTTTGGACATGGCTGCATTACTGCATAAAGCAATATTAATTAAAACCCAAATGATCTAAAATGAGCCAAAATATCTGGTTTACCTTTGAGGCGCAGTCTGTGAAAGATGAACCTGCAGGAACAGGGCCAGAACTAGGACTGAAGGGACCAGTATGTTCAGGTGTGTGGCCATGATCAAGCCTAAACAAACATGCTTGTGAGTCATGTTGTAGCGTGTTTATGTTTGAATTAAACAATGATGCAGCTACAACGCACTTTTTTCAAAGAGCACTCGTTAGCATGGGCGTAACTAGGCCTTTTGTGGGGGTGCGCAAATTCAACTCAAGCATCTCCAACAATTAGAGCATTTTAAAAACTTTATTTTCCTTAATAAAGGACAGAATAGGATAAATAGAATAAAAACACGAGCTAAAAGTAAAATAAAAGCAAAAATGTCAGCACCGCAGTGTCAGAAATTCTCCACAGCCTTGAAAAGGTTCAGTCCATTTGATTTTTAGCACCGCTCTCGCCTCCTTCTCCCGCTCCCCTTTCGCTCGGCTAGTGTCACTTGCTGCGGAATACGGGGAGGCTCTGGTGTATTACGGTGAGAGTATGGTATTATAAAATGAAAAGACTTTAGCAAAATATTTGAAATAAAATGTTATCATAATTGAATTTGACGTGTTTTTGTCACACAGCCGTTTGCGGCTGAATCACGGCTAAAATTTTGCGGTTTTTTTTTGCCCGTGGTTGCCCGCGATGGAAAATGCGCAAAATTGGCCAACCCGCTGTTCATCGGTGGTATGCCCGCAAAACAGACGCTGGCGACTGTTCCGCTTCCTCATCGCGTCATTTCTGCGTCATTTTCTCGTGTGGACCACGGGTATAAAAGCTCCCGAGCCGGTGTTGTGCCCAAATCCGACTCCTACGCATCCCAAACTACCCCCCCCCTCGCGCAAACGCGCATTCTGCTGCGATCGCTTTTGTTGGAAGCGTGCATTGACGTTGGTGACTTTTTCATCCGCGTTAACAAACGCATTTTGTAGAATACGATCGCACTTTATTGTTTAAATAAACGCGTTACATAGACTAGGATCTCCCAATTGTTATAATTAGCTCGCTTTATTGTTTTAATAAGCGTTTTATATAGAATACGATCGCTTTTGTTGGAAGCGCAGCAGAATGCGCGTTCACGCGAGGGGGGGAGGATTTTATATACGGTGTGCATTACCGTTCGATTACGTTCACAACAAAAACAAAGACAGAATGGTTTAAGTTGTATTACATTCCCAACAAATGCAAGACGAAGTGGTTTTGGTTATATGTTCGCCATTACATTCCCTAAAAGTGATATAAAAGTGAGATAAAACGAGGTAAAAGTGGTTGTAGTAGCGAGGGGATGCAAATCTCGGCAGGGATGTATTTCTCGGCATAACACCGGGCTGTAGAAATCATAACCGCTCAAGACACAGTACCGTGAAGATCAAGATTTCAAGCTATGGCACCGAAGAAGCCAATATGTCATTATTGTAATAGTTTTTCATTTAGATTTTATTATCTTGTTATGAAATGAAAATAAATGTCAAGAAATAAAAATGGATTAAGACGAGGTCACTACGGTGACGGGGATCCATGTTCACCCCTAGAAGTCTCGAGCACAACTGACTTGTGCTCGGCAAATCACGCTGTATATACGCGGAGAAAGGCGTTTGACCGTCACACGTGTAACACGCTAATTTCACGTAATAACACCGCGATACAGGCGCAGAACATGCTATTACCATGCTCCACCCACGATTACCCGCTGAAATTTCCCGTCCTACCCATGTGTAACCACGCCCTGGCCGCGGCCAGAGCACGTCGTTCCGCGTCATTTCCGCGTCATTACCTCGTGTGCCTCGTGTCCCCCTCAGTCCTTTAGCCCCAGAAGAAAGATTTAAAAGAAGCCAACAAAATTTATGACGCTTCAAAACGTAAACGTACATTAAAAGCATCGTGGAAGAGGAGTTCACGTGGCTTGTAGCGGACAACGCAATGCAAACATTGCATGAATGAAGATGAGTTAATACAGCTTCATACTGATGGCAGATGGAAAACAGCGATGTCATATACATGCAATAAATGTAATAAGTAGATTTATAATAAACTTAATTTTAAAGTGTTGTACTGTTATATATTCTGATTATCAATCCTTAATACTTAGCAACAATGTTTTTTTTTGCGATTAGTTGTCTTATTTTGTTTCAAGTTGTGAAACATGGGGCAGGCAACTTGATGGCTGAGCAGGCAACTTTTCAGAGTTGTCTGCCCTGTTGTCCGGTAACTTTTTGTCATGAGTTTCAGACACTGAGATTATTTTCACCCACCCTACAAATTTTTGAGGGAAGCCAAAGGCTATAAGTGTTTGATGTAAAAAGCTCCATTTCACCCTATCAAAAGCTTTTTGGGCGTCCAAACTCAGTAACATCGAGGGTTGGGCTTTATATTTTGTGCTCTAAATTATGTTCAATATTGTTTGCACCCTGTCTTCCCGGAATAAACCCTATTTGATCCGTTTCATTCTTCCCGCTATGAATTTCTGCATTCTTTTTGCCATTATGCTTGTAAGAATTTTTGAATTGTTACGCAGTAAATTAACTGGTCAATAGTAGCATTGGATCTTTTCCTTCTTTATGCAGGATTGTTATGATAGCTTCTGAACACGATTTGGGGGGGATCTCATAAATACTTTATGTAGTACTGGTGTTAATTCTTCCTTAAAGCTTTTGTAGAACACTCATGGGAATCCATCCATTTCTGGTGATTTATTTATTTTTAAGGTCTTTATTGTATCCTGTATTTCCTGTTTTGTAATGGGGCGAATAATTTCGAATGTATTCCCTCCTCATAAAGTTGGTAAATGTACTTTTTCCAATAAGTTTCGTGCCGCGCAGTTATCCAAACAATTTTCTAAGTCATTGTAAAAATCTTTATAATAATCTGCAAACGTTTCTGATATACCTTTGTGTTTTCCTAAACATTGTTTAGAAATAGGATGTTTTATTAGTGAAATAGTTCTATCTGTTTGGGCTTTTCTAAGTTGGACGGCTAATAACCGACTGGCCCTATGCCCATTTAATAATATCCCTGATTCGTAAAACGCAAAGCCCCTTCTGCCTTATTTGTTAGAAGTTCATCTAATGCATTCTTTTATGTTCTGCTTCTACTTCATAATCTTATCCTCCAATTCTTTTTGATTATTTAATCGGGCTCATTTAAATCGAGAAGATCTTTCAATTACTTTTCCACTTAATACAGATTTCCATCCCTCCCATAATATTGATGGAGAAACCTCCCCATTGTCATTGATTTGAAAATATTCCATTATACACTGCTTTATTTCCGATTCCACATTTTTATCTGATAGAAGAGACACATTCATCCTCCAATACCTAAAATGTGGTTAATTGTCCAAAATTAATTAAAGTAATTGCAGCATGGTCACCTATAGTCATATTTTCTATACCACACTCCACTACTATATGCATACGTTGTCTTGAAATGTTAAAGAAATAAATCCTTGAATAGCTCCCATGAAGTTTCGAATAGAAAATATATTCTTTAGTTGGGGGTTGGTGTCTCTCCAATGATCTATAAGACCCAATTCGTTAGTTACGCTATTAAAAACCTCTTTGTACATGGTCCATGTTCTGATGGGTACCTTTCCACTTTGCCAATTTATTGTTTTTAATGTAAAATATAGGCTAAAACTAAAACACATTCAACAGGTTTCAAAATGTATTTATTTTTATATCAGCTTCTTATTTTTAATAAAAAAAATGTTACAATAATAATACATATTATTTTATCCAATTTATTTTGCTTTCTTTTTAAGCATATTCTGTATTTTTCACATGTGACATGGTATATTATATTAATGGAGTACTGAAACCTTAAAAAGCTGGTATCAGCACTGATATCAATAATTGTGATCAGTGTTTGCCCAGCCCTAAATGAATGTTTTTCTTTAGCTTAATAAAAATACCTGACACAAAAAGAGCCATAGTCAACATGTTCCAAACTGTATTTATTTGGATGAAGTAGAATAGAACTTATTATTTATATTTTTGTTACAAGTGTTGCACAACCTAGATAAAAAGTGCCATCCTGATGGTGTTAGACCATTTACATTATAAAATACCACAGTAAAGATAATAAATTAAGGGTAATAATATAATTATAAGTAATACAAAAAATACATTTAAAAAGAAGAACCGCCCACTTATCCCTTGCCATGATTGAAAATTCCCGTTCAAGCATTTTCTAGTCGACATGTATTTATATGTGGTAGAATCTAGTGTAGTTTTGCAGCACATTTTATTAGTTTTTATTTTCCTCTTTATATAAGTTTTTGGAAAAAAAAATTATTCTTCATGCGTGACTTGGTATATTATTTTGATAAAGTGTTGAAAATGAGGAGGTACTTAATTGAAATCTACTTTAAAAAAAGTTTATAAGGTAAAATACAGGCGATTTTAGGTTCAAAGCTCTGGGGATGCTGAGCACCCAGAGTGTCTGGCTGGTTAAAACTTAGGGCCCGGTTACACAGCCGTTTGCGGCTGAATCACGGCCAGAAATTTCTGCCTGTGAGGCGGACGCTATTGGACGCTTTGAGATCGCCATACAGACGAGATACAGAAGTGCTTAACACGCGGTCGGAAATTCGCGCGCGGGTGGCAGCGCGAAAAAGTTTTGCGCTGCTCAATTCTTTAGAGCGCGGGTACACAGCCTTTCACGGGCGTATCGAGGCTGAACCACGGCCAGAAATTTCTAGCCGTGAAGCAGACGCTGTTGGGCGCTGTTGGACGCTTTGAGACCGCCATATAGACAAGATACAGCAGTGCTTTACTCGCGGTCGGAAATTCACACGCGGTTGGCCGCGCGAAAAAGTTTTGAGCTGCTCAAAACTTTGAGCACGTGTTAACCGCGGGCGGCACACGAGGTAATGACGCGGAAATGATGCGGAACGACGTGCTCTGGCCGCGGCCAGGGCGTGGTTACACATGGGTAGGACGGGAAATTTCAGCGGGTAATCGTGGGTGGAGCATGGTAATAGCATGTTCTGCGCCTGTATCGCGGTGTTATTACGTGAAATTAGCGTGTTACGCGTGTGACGGTCAAACGCCTTTCTGCGCGTATATTCAGCGCGATTTGCCGAGCACACATCAGTTGTGCTCGAGACGTCAAGGGGGTGAACATGGATCCCCGTCAGCGTAGTGACCTCGTCTTAATCCATTTTTATTTCTTGACATTTATTTTCATTTCATAACAAGATAATAAAATCAAAATGAAAAACTATTACAATAATAACATATTGGCTTCTTCGGTGCCATAGCTTGAAATCTTGATCTCACGGGACTGTGTCTTCAGCGGTTATGATTTCTACAGCCCGGTGTTATGCCGAGAAATACATCCCTGCCGAGATTTGCATCCCCTCGCTACTACAACCACTTTTACCTCGTTTTATCTCACTTTTATATCACTTTTAGGGAATGTAATGGCGAACATATAACCAAAACCACTTCGTCTTGCATTTGTTGGGAATGTAATACAACTTAAACCATTCCGTCTTTGTTTTTGTTGTGAACGTAATCGAACGGTAATGCACACCGTATATAAATCCTCCCCCCTTCGCGTGAACGCGCATTCTGCTGTGCTTCCAACAAAAGCGATCGTATTCTATATAAAACGCTTATTAAAACAATAAAGCGAGCCAATTATAACAATTGGGAGATCCTAGTCTATATAACGCGTTTATTTAAACAATAAAGTGCGATCGTATTCTACAAAATGCGTTTGTTAACGCAGATGAAAAAGTCACCAACGTCAATGCACGCTTCCAACAAAAGCGATCGCAGCAGAATGCGCGTTCACGCGAGGGGGGGTTGCGTAGGAGTCGGATTTGGGCACAACACCGGCTCGGGAGCTTTTATACCCGTGGTCCACACGAGAAAATGACGCGGAAATGACGCGATGAGGAAGCGGAACAGTCGCCGGCGTCTGTTTTGCGGGCATACCACCGATGAACAGCGGGTTGGCCAATTTTGCGCATTTTCCATCGCGGGCAACAACGGGCAAAAAAAAAACGCAAAATTTTAGCCGTGATTCAGCCGCAAACGGCTGTGTGACCGGCCCCTAAGCCTTATTGTAAGGGTAGAAGGAGTAGACTATTATTTCTGTTTCAGGCTCTTCCTATTCTGATTCCGGCATCCACATTTAAAGTTTTAAATAAATTGATATCAAAATTCTTTTGGCAAAATAAGAAACCGAGAATTAAAGTGGTTGCAAAACTATTTGGCCCCCTTGAACTTTGTGACCTTTTGCCACATCAGACTTCAAACATAAAGATATAAAACTGTAATTTCTTGTGAAGCATCAACAATAAGTGTGACACAATCATGAAGTGGAACACACTTTATTGGATATTTTAAACTTTTTTAACAAATAAAAAACAAAAAAGTGGGTGTGCAAAATTATTCAGCCCCATTGAGTTAATACTTTGTAGCGCCACCTTTTGCTGCGATTACAGCGTCATACGATTTAATCGGGGTATGGCTCTATCAGTTTTGCGCATCAATAAACTGATATTTTTGCCCATTCCTCCTTGCAAAACAGCTCGAGCTCAGTGAGGTTGGATGAAAAGGTGAACAGCAGTTTTCAGTTCTTTCCACAGATTCTCAATTGGATTGAGGTCTGGACTTTGACTTGGCCATTCTAACATCTTGATATGTTTTTGGTGAACCATTCCATTGTAGCTTTTGCTTTATGTTTGGGATAATTGTCATGTTGGAAGACAAATCTCTGTCCCAGTCTCAGGTCTTTTGCAGACTCCATCAGGTTTTCTTCCAGAATGGTCCTGTTTTTGGCTCCATCCATCTCCCCATCAATTTTAACCATATTCCCTGTCCCTGCTGAAGAAAAGCATGATGCTGCCACCACCATGTTTGACTGTGGGAGGTGTGTTAAGGGTGATGAGCTGTGCTGCTTTGACGCCAAACATAACGTCTCGCATTGCTGCCAAAAAGTTCAATTTTGGTCTCATCTGACCAGAGCACCTTCTTCCACGTGTTTGGTGTGTCTCTCAGGTGGCTCGAGCCAAACTTTAAACGTCACTTTTTATGGATATCTTTTAAGAAATGGCTTCCTTCTTGCCGCTCTTCCATAAAGGCCAGATTTGTGCAGTATACAAATGATTATTGTCCTATGGACAGATTCTCCCACCTCAGCTGTATACCTCTACAGTTCATCCAGAGTGATCATGGGCCTCTTGGTTGCATCTCTGATCAGTTTTCTCCTTTGGCCGCTTCGTACGCGAAGTTGCAGGGTTTCAGATAAAAAATGAGCCGACAGTTTACCAAGAAAGCGCGAACCTGGGCAGGATCGCCACAGAATTTCTCCGGTGCGCACACTCGCAGTTCTGCCGTTCCGATTGCGTGGGGGGTTGAGAGCGGCATGTCCGGAGAATGCGGTTGTATGCTCGGGGGCGGATTACCGGGAGGCGGAGCCGATAACGTCAGTTGTCTTGACAGTATCTCCGACATTTTTGCTACTTGCTGGTGTTGTTGTTTGAGGAGGTGTTGCTGTCGCTGTATTTGTTGGAGAAGGGTAGCAACGTCACTCGTTACTTGTTGGACCGTGCCCTCGGCCCATTGCAAGCGCTGCAAGGCGGAAGGAGGCTCTGAGCTGCCTCGATCACCGCTCTGAGAAACGTTCGCTGTATCCATTTCTGGTCTGCAACCCTGCAACTTCGCGTCCGAAGCGGCCAAAGTCACCATTAACCATTTGTCCGGAAGAGCCCGACTCTGGGGAAGGGCCGAATTCGAGCGAGGTTCAGAGGCGTGTTTCTCATTCGATTTCCTGGCCCAGGAGTGTCGTGATTGCCTAAGTGGAGCCACCTGGGGTAATCGTTTGGCGCGCTGGAGCGCGCTTCCTGATTGGATGGTGTTCCCCACTTCAGCTGTCAGCATCCAGAGATGGACGTTCGAGTGTACTCCTCGTATCTCTGTGTGTGACTCCAGATTACAAGGTACCCACGACTTATCTTGCCTGATTCATGCCTGCCTCTCGTTGTTTGACCTATTTCCGACCTACTCTCCCGCCCCGGCCATCGACTTACCTGCTACGCTGCACCTTACGTCTTCCGTCACTGAGCTGCCGTTCTGCCCGAAGAGGCTTTCGACCAACAAGCGCCGACGTCCCAAGCCTGCTCCAACGATCCTTTCTAATAAAAACTCTGAAACTAACGCTATTGGATCCGAGAGTCTGTTTTGGTTCATGACAAGGAGATCTTAAAGGTATTCTGTCACAAGCCAGAAACGGAGACAGGACCCATTAGCGTTCGTTTACTCAGTTTTATTGATGAAGAGAAAGAGCAGTGCTTGCTTCCACGATCCGATGATCGACGGACACGGGTAGCAGGTGGTAGGAACGCGGAAGTGGCACTTCCGTGTCGAGCGAGGATAACCGTAGGCAGCAGGGATACTGGTCGATAGCTGAAACGGGAGAGCAAGGGGGGTATCGAGTCCAGAAAATAGGTCGGCAATAGGTATCAGGCAGGAAACAGGGCAAAACAGGTCGATGGTCGGGATGGAAGAGCAGAGTAGGAACGGGTCCAGAAACAAGTCGGCAACAGGTATCAGGCAAAAGAAAACAGGGCAGGAAAATGTCGGAAGGTATGGAGCTTGCCTAGCTGGGAGCACAAGTTCGCAAACGGTCTGACAGCTTCCTCTTGGAAGCCGGGGGTTTAAAAAGAGTCTTTGAACCAATCAGCGCTCAGGGCTGTTGGTGCCAATTGGGCAGTCACAGGTGCCCTGAATCAGCAATCATGACAAGGGCAGGAAAATACTAAAGAAATATTACACAGATATTAGTATGGAAATACTTCAAAAATAATTCTACAGAAAGACTACAAAAAATACTACAGATATAATACAAAGATTCTACTACGGAAATTGTACAAAAAATAGTGTAGAAATACTGCAAAAATACTATGAAAAAATGAGTACAGTAATACAACAAAATACAGAAAAGCTACAAAAATGTGACTGCAAAAATACTAAAAAAAACAATCAAAAACAACATCAATCCATTAGAGGCACCGCTAATCCTCAGTAGGGTCGCAGGGGTGCTGGAGCCCATCCCAGCTATCTTCGGGCAGTGGGCATATCGATAGCAGTGCTAGAATCTAACGGACTGAACCATTTCAAGGCATCTGAGTATTTCTGACACTGCGTTGTTCATATTATTGTTTGTTTACTTTTTTTTTTTTTTTTTAGAAAATTATCAAACGTTTTCCATAATATTTATGCCTATCCTGTCCTTTATTAAGCGAAGGAGAGTTAAAAATGCAATAATTTGGGGGGGGGGTGCTTGGGTTATAACGGGCTAGTAAAGCCCATGGTGTATCATTTAACAAAATTAAAATATTATTTATTATTTATTTTGAACAAAGGAGGTTTTGAACTTCTTCACAGACTGATCTTCAGTACAACATAGTGTGAAAACACACTACAGTACAGAGAAAAGTTCCATGACAGTTATATAAAGCTCAACTATGCATTTTTTCAACTATTTCAGCTTCTTCTAAAAAGACAATGAAGAGTTTCCTAAAAGGACAGTTACCCTTTTGTCGGAGAGTTATGGGACAAAAATTAGCAAGAGCTTTATTATCAAAATGCTGCACTGTTATTATATTTGAATGATAAACGACTGTGTTCCAAATCTCACAAATGTCAAAAATATCACCTAGTGTGAAAGCCACGCGAGAGATAAAAAAAATATTTGAAAAACATAATGCACGTCATAACGGGAAACACGTGGTAATAAAGAGCACCAGTGCAAATGCACGACACTTTATGGAAAATGTGCATAGTCACGTACGTGCCAGGCAGGATGAAGTGAGTACACAGAAAGGTAAACTGTAAAATATTTTATTATTCAGGGGATGTTGTGTTCTCTTACCAGTAGTGGCGCCGCCTCCTCTTGATGCAAGTGCGCGAACGCGCCGCAGCTTCTGCTTTGCGTCAGATGCGCGATCCCAACTACCAGCGAATGGAAAGTGTGTTCTGGGCCACGTGGAAGATTCCTGCACGCATGCCCACAGTCAGCGTGTCGCGGCCACGTCCGCAGCGACATCCAGCTTTAATTATTTATTTTCCTTGCACACGTGAAAAGAAAGGATCTGCCCCAAAACCTTTAAAAGTATTGTACAGTAGCACGTTAAAGGGGCACTGTGTGATACAATGGGTGCAACCAACCCGATTTCTGGGTTGCTCAAGCACCCCATAAATTGTAGTATTATAGAATTTTAAAAACACATTTCCCTTAATAATTGACAGGTTTGTCACGTGTTGCCGGAAAGATCCAAATGCAGGACACAAGGAGACGGGAAAAGGGATGTGATAAAACCCAAACAGTTCATTAAAACAGCAAAAAAAGCATCATGAATTCACTAAATTATGGAGATGAACCCTTGTTTATGTGTGAACCACTGGTACATCCAACATTGCATTTCACACAACTCGATTTTCACAACATGTCGTAGAGCTAGACTTCACTATTTTAAACAATTGCAGCGGAACTCATTCACAAAACAATAGCATCCTCCAGTGGTAAACAACTACATGACATTCAAATCCCACCACAACTCCCCTCTTTCTGGGAAAGTCAAACCAATGTCAAAAAATTATCAGCAAATAATTGGATGATGTAACAATGATTTTTGCTGGAGTTTTCCAAATCTTCTCCCCGTCTTGTTTGTCGTTAATGTGATGGCCAGGCTGCAATTCAGGCAGAGGTGTGGGGAGTGCTGCCTGTTATAAATAAATCGGTACCCAGCCTTGTAGTCTTACTGCTTGGTGGTCAACTGTGGTCAGGCTCAGATGTTGTTGCAGCAAAGGAACAGTTGTTCTGATTTCACATCCAATCATCAGCTCAAGTGGGCTTTGTCCTATTGCTTCCATAGGTGTGGCTCTGTAGCTCACCAAGGCAAGTTGTGGGTCTGGTTGTCGAAGAAATCTTTTCGATTTGCAAAAACTCCTCTCAGTTGCTCATGTGGATTGACGATGGTGAGGACTAGATATTACGCGCTCAAAGTTGAACTCCTCACTGAATCCGCAAAATTTTGATGAAGCAAACTGAGGACCATTGTCAGTAATAATATACATTGGTGCATGCATCTATTTGGAATGGAACAGTGGTGCCATTAGTTATCAAACGTTTTAGCCACTTTTCATCATGACATTCACTGAAATTTTCCACTGCACCAAACACCAGATGGGTAACAACTTATAGCTAACTTTGAGATTTCTGGGTAGCACTAGTAATAGTATGTCACGACCAAATATTGTTTACAGTCCAGTACAATTTAACCGGAAACTATCTTCTGCCAAGGTCCAAGTGGCAATTTTGTTGTGTTGAGTGTTTTTTTTTCTCTGAAATGGTTTATTTTTGATGCAAAACACACATTTAGTTATGTCGTGATTGCCAATCTGGTGCACCTGCGGCAGCTTGATTGGCGCCAACAGCCCGGACAGCTGATTGGTGGACACTCTCTTTTTATACCCCCGGCTTCCTCTCAGTCTTTGTCAGATCGTTGCGAGCTGTTGTATTCCACTTAGTGAGCACTCCCGTCCAACTCCGTTCCTGCTGAACCTTTCGCCTGTCTGATCTTTGTTTTTGACCGGTTTCTGGACCTGACTACGCCCGTTCTGCCTGCCCCTGTTACCTGACCCGTTTTGCTTAGTTATCTGCCTGCCTCCTGCCTACGACCCCGATTACGAACTCGACATCGCCTCTGATCTCCAGCCCCGGCCAAACGACTTACCATTCCCGCCTGTCTTCGTCCGACACGGAAGTGTCGTTCCCGCCTCGCTCGCTCCAGTTTTCCATCAGTCCTCGGATCAAGCAAGCAAGCCTTACTCTCCCTCTCTTTTCAATAAAAACTGAGAAAAGTATGCTATTGAGTCCTGTGTCCGTTCTGGTCTGTGACAAGTTACAATTTCAGCAATGTCTCGGCTGATACCAGGCTACCACACTGTCATGTTTGCTGTTTTGTAAGTCCCTTATGACCTGTGTGTATTTTTGAGAATACATCTTTTTGCATTACATGTGGAATCACAATGCGGTTGTTGTTGTTGTTGTTGTTGAGTCACTCAAGGCACCTAAGGTAATCCTTAGTAGCGCTAGACTCGCCCGTGGGAGACTCCGTAGTTCTCCGAAGGAGAGGGGGCTGCGACTGTCCTGTGCTGCCAGGGCTGACGGGGTGTGACCCAAGCAAACCAAGCAGACGAAGCCTCTAACGTCCTTAGTACGTTCGGACAGGCCGGTGCATGATTTATGGAAGCCCCGTGGGCAGGTAGTACAGGTGATTGGGGTGTGGTCGCAGCGAATGGTTCGAAAGCACCACTGGCATTTGGACTGGGGGCCAGGGTTGCTCTCGAAGTCGCCCGCCCTAAGAAGAACAGAGAGAGGAGAGTAGAAGAGAGAGAAAGAGAGGGACAGATAGAAAGAGAGAAAGACAGACAGAGTAAAATGCAAAAAGGGGGAAAGGAGAGTGAGAGAGGTGACGAGAAGGGAACTGAAGAAGGAGGTCTGAGAGAAGCTTAAAATCTAGGTGCTTTTCAAGTCAATGAATACTCCCCAAAGCGCTTTACAATGTGCTTCACACTTACCCATTCACACACAAAACAAAAATGTGAGCTACGCAGCAAATGATTCAGTACATTTGATTTCTGGCACCACCCTCACCCCCCTCCTCGTGTCACTTGCGGCATAGCGTCGGAGTCTGTGGGCAGAGAGAGTCTGTTGAGGCTCCAGTGTATTACGTTGAGAGAAGAGCTGGCCCAAGGCATAAGTGATCTGAGTGGCTGCTTAAGGGCCCTCGACCACAAGACCTGTATGTGTATGTGTAAGTGTACTGTATTAGAAATAAATGAGTAAAAACTGGGCATAGCCTGCAAGTGTTTCTGGTAACCACTAAGTATAATTTTATGTTCAAGCCAAATCAAATCTAGTTTATTTGTTAAGCATTAATCACAAATATAGCGTCAAAGGGCTGTACAGCCCACAAACTACCGTATTTTCCGCACTATAGGGCGCACCGGGTTATAGGGCGCACCCCCAAAAAATAGTTTTTGGTCCTATATCTTCCATAGATAAGGCGCACCGGATTATAAGGCGCTACAATGGGAACGTCGACAAAACAGTCAGATGATTCAGTCAAACTGATTACCCCCTTAACATTCCCAAAGCTTGCAAAGAAGCAAATACGTGTCGTAGACACGTGCGGATGCGGTGTCCGTACGATGTCACTCAAATGCATCGTTTCAAATATCATTCGGAAGGTTAAAGTCTTGGGATTCAAGAAATGCCAACCATTCCTTAGTTTCTATTTTCTTTTTCGCTCGCAACTTTACTGTGCATATGACAATAAACACTTGGAATTGAGTTTAATTCACTCAACTCATCACAGTAACATCAAGATCATTCTAAAACAAGATACCGGGAAAATATAAGGCCGCATAGCTCACCTAAGTTCTCACGTTCAATGATGATACGCAATGATGGTCTTCTTACAACCGTGAGTGTAGTAAATCCAGGAGAGTAAAATATTTACAAATACAGACTAATGAAACATGTTTCTTTATGGCGTAGTTTAGCAAGCTTGCTATTCACAGTCATCTTTTTGGCCAATTGGAGGCTTTGCTTTGGCCCTCTAGCCTATCCGAGGCTCCGAATAACTTCAGCCAATAGCGATCGATTTAACTGATGATTGACACATCTTTTTCGGCCAATTGCAGGGTTTGTTTTGGCCCACTAGAGTATCCGAGGCTCCGAATAACTTCAGCAAATAGCGATCGATTTAACTGATGAATGACACATCTTTTTTGGCCAATTGCAGGGTTTGTTTTGGCCCTCTAGCCTATCCGAGGCTCCGAATAACTTCAGCCAATAGCGATCGATTCAAATGATGATTGACACATTGGTTAGCCAATGAAACGCCGGTATATAAATCCCAGCATACACCGCGGACTACTCCACGTTCGGGGGAAAATCGAGTCGGAGGCTGTTGCGTAAGTTGCGAGACCTTGCGACTTAATATTGAGCCATATATAAGGCGCACTGTATTATAAGGCGCATGGTCAGCTTTTGGGTGTGCCTTATAGTGCGGAAAATACGGTACTAATACACCACCCCCTGATCTAAAACCTACATATAATATATGTATTAACAGAATATCCGGTAAACAGATTCCTGTGGTCAACATCATTCATAACCACCAAGCTATTAGCTATAAGTGTGTTTTAAGTCCAGGTTAATAATTAATAATAATAAGCCAAATTACACTATTCTTTTCCTAAAAGATTTGCCAACAAGTCCCAATTGCAATAGAACTTATTAAAAAAAAATTCTCTACCTTCCGGCCTGACACTGAACTGAAGATTATATTATTAAGTTATTAATTGTTACCTTTATGTTTCTTTTTACATTTTTTTTCGTGGCACTGCGGATGAGTGGTTAGCGCGCCAGCCCCACGGTGCGGAGGCCCAAGGCTCAATTTCAGCTACCGGCCTCCCTGTGTGAAGTTTGCATGTTTTCCTTGTGCCTGCGTGGGTTTGCACCAGATATTCTCCTTTCCTTCCACAATCAAAAAACATGCACAAATAGGAAGTCCTAAACATTGTTGAATGATCCTAAATCAATTTAAGTGAAATTATATTTTAACCAGCCAGGCACTGTGGGTGCTCAACACCCCAAAGCTTTGAACCTTAAATCGTGCCTGTGTGATACTGTAATTGACAATGAGATGTTGCTGTAATGTGTAATGCAACCAAAAACAAGTGCTACAAAGCACAAGGAAGAATACAAACTATGTGCCCAGACTGTATTGGGTGCTGTCTGGGCCAAAGTTCTGGATTGGCTCTATCTTGTACCTGAAACGCTCTCATACATAAGAGTTAAAGAAAACACATGTCAAAAGCTCACACGCACATTGGCCAAATGCTTTCAGACACGCTAAACAAAGGTTACTATTATTATACACTAATCAAACAAACTCAAGCTTTTGAGATGTGTTTACTTTCACTCTGAGCATTTCAGGTGCAAGCGTGAGAGTCAATCCTGAATTATGGCCCAGACGGCATCCCAGGGGCGTTACCAGAGGGGGGCAGGGGTGGGCAGTCCACACCCACAGATTTGGTCTGCCTACCCAATGAAGAGTGGATGTAGGGAAAAATAAAACATAAGAAGAAGAAAAAAGGGGAAAATGAAGAACTAAAGAAGAAAAAAGAAGAAAAAAAGAAGAAAATTAGTAAAAAGCAAAGGAAAAAATAAACAAAAGAGAAGAAAAAATAAATAAAGGAATAAAATTAGGAAAAAAGGGGAAAAAAGACAGATTTGGGCAAGAAGGGGACAGTCCTTGATCAGTATATTACTAATATTAATGTAAATTACGCACAAAATGAATTAATGATTTTTTTGGGGGGTAATGAAATCTATCATTCTACCAAATTATAATGGCACTCTCCAGTGAACTTTTACCTCATTAAAACTTCGAACCTTTTTATACTAAATAACTTTAAAGTCAACTGGAATCCCAGGGTGAAGAAAACTGAATGTCAATTTGTATTATTTTCAGTGCAACAAATAAAATACAAAGTACAAGAATAATTTCAAACAATTTCTTTTTTAAAAAGGCTTCATCATAAAACACATCTCTGAAAAACAGTGAAAACCTAAAAAAAAGTATTTACAAATCTAAAAAAACCCCTGTTAAAATACAAAACACTTTTAACCTTTCAAATACTCAACAAAATAAAAGTCATCAACACAGAATCCCTGGAGAAAACCCTTATTGACCAAATGTAACGGGACACAGGTGGATGGTCTAGCTCCAGCTAGTGTTACACATTTGTTTTATATATTTTTAGTTTTTTTTTCTTGTTGGTTTTGTTGTTCTTTTACCTAATCTGCAAAATAGATGGTAAATGTCAGTCTCACACGACACTATTTACTTGTTGCCATTAAGAGTGATTTATTGAACAAGTCTCATTAAATCACGTGAGTTCCCGTGAGACTTGCCCCAAAACACCGTTCTCTGACCTGTGAGACTATGTTATCTAGTGGTGATATACCGGTACTTCACTTTTTCTGCTTTACAAAACAACACCAAAATCCCAAAATATAACATTTTAACTAGTCAGCAACCCTTGTTGCGCCACACTCTCGCCCTCAAACCTAAATGTCTCCGGACATTTAGTTAAAAAGGCAACTTACTACACACATTGACTTCTCCCTCTGAAATCCCACATAGTGTTGCTCTCGACAGGCATATGACCTGTAAATTAACATTCTGTACTTCCAACAGTAATATTCAGGAATCATGTTGTACCTCCTAACTAGATCACATACATCAAGCAGTTGAAATTTCAGCAAACCAGTTATCTTTAAAGATAAATATCCCAGTATAACAGAACTCCATTTTCGGCCGCTTAATTCCATTAGTCTGTTACCATTGTTGTCAGTTTACAGGATCCATCCAATAGGTTTCTAATATAATATCTTTACCTTGTATTCTCAGTATTCAGTGTCTTTGAAAGTAGATCGATTTCTTCAAATGTCTGTCTGCGTGTCTATTTTACATTAAGATCCAGCTTGGCCCAAGGTCGCCACGGTCTCTTGCAGGCTGAAGGCGTACTTTCACGCAGGTCATCAACTCCAACCTCAATCATCGATGGCTCACCCAGGGTCTCATAGGTTAGCATTCGTGTGCGACGCCGCTCCCTCTGCGAGTAGGCACTCACTACTGGTGATGCAGGCTCATCTTCCTCTGAGGTTGAATACTCTAATGATGGCTCTAGAAGATGATCAGCATTGTCATCGCTGTCCTCTGCTGGCGTGTGGTCATCGCCCAGCTCTGAAGCATTGTCATCTCCGTCCTCTGTGGGCATGTGGTCAACAATGTCCTGTCCTATGTCCTGTGGTGCAGGATCCTCGTGTAGATATTTAATCCCTGGCACGAAAGGCTCTACCTCAGGGTTTAGGTTTCCAGTCCTTTGGCTCTGTTGCGGTCGGGTAGGGAACTGACACACCAACTCACCCTCCTCACTGCTATCACTGTTGGAGCATTCCAATTGTTTAACAGTCTTCTGTACTCTTGTTATCCTCTGTGTGGAGTTTGCTCTTTTCTGTTCTGTGTCTCTTTCAGAGTGACTTAGGGGTAAGCTTTCACATGGAAGTAGGAGATTTCTGTGCAACACTCGACTTTTACCATTTCCCTCCGGTACCACCTCTTAAACAGGACTGTCACTAGCTCTTCTTTTCACCACCACATGGACTCGGTCCTCCCAATAGGATCGTAGCTTGCCCGGACACCCTCTTTCTGACAGATTACGGATGAGCACCCGTCCACCAGGCTCAAAGGCAGCTCCATGAACTCTTTTGTCATAACCAGCTTTACCCCGAGCAGCTTCCTTGGCTGCTGTGCTGGAGGCAATCGCGTATGCTTGTCTCATTCTGGTTTGCCAATCTTCAACGTAAGCTGCATAGCTTTCTTGTCCCTCTGTGGGTGGTATGTTGAAAAGCAGGTCGATAGGCAGGCAGGGTGTGTGGCCATAAAGCAGGTAATAGGGTGAGAATCCGGTGGACTCGCTGTGTGTGCAGTTGTATGCATGAATCATCTTGGTCAATGAACTTTGCCAGTCTGCTTTTTCTGTAGCTGTGAGAGTTGACAGAAGTGTCCTGTTAAAAAGCTCTACCTGTCCGTTGCCTTGTGGCAGATAGCAGGTAGTATGAGAGCCTCTCACACCACTACACCTCTGCACCTGGTCAATCAGTCGGTTCTGGAACTCGCCACCCATGTCATGATGAATGCGTTCAGGAAAACCCCAATGCAGAGCAAAATCATTGAACAACTTGTCAACCACCGTCTTGGCACTTTTGTTCTTGGTGGCATAGGCCTGTGCAAAGCGGGTGTAATGATCCATTACGACTAGGATATACTGGTACCCTTGTTTGCATGTCTCTAAGTGGAGGAAATCAACAGACACTATTTCGAAAGGGCGTGTCGATACAATGGGCATGAAAGGTGCCCTGGTTGTTTTGTGGGGTCGTTTAGTCTTCAGACACTCACGGACCTTGGTGACAAAGTGGTCTATGTCACTCTGCATACGGGCCCAATAAAACCGGTCTCTGATCAAGCTGTGTGTTCTGTCGACACCAGGATGTCCCATCTCACAGTGGAGTTCTTGGGGTGATATTCTTTTGGCAGGACAAGCTGACATTTGTCACCGGCTTTTCTGTAGAGGACACCTTTCCCATCGATATACAACTTGTTCCACTGTCTCAGCTGACTCCGTTTTGAGTACCTTGTTAAGAGGCTGCTGCTGATCGTTATTTTTTAACTGGAGGACTTGACTGATTACAGGGTCTCTCAGCTGACTTTCTCTGATTGTTACAAAGAATGACAATAAAGGAAATTATTATTATTATTATTATTATTTGCTCTGGTGTTAGAGGTTTGCTCAGGGTAGATAAGTCTCTCACTGCTGTTACCGCCTCTATAGACATTGACATGGCCCAAATGGAAGGTGTATCCCTTTGTATGGTCACTCCCTGCACAGATGCACTGACAACCTCCTGGTGAACCTCCTCTGTCTACGGGCATACGCGATAGGCCATCTGCATCAGCGTTTTGTTTGCCAGGGCGGTACTTTATTGAGAAGTTGAAATCTGACAACTCAGCAACCCACCTATGACCTGTGACATTAAGCTTAGCTGTTGAGAGGACATACTGTAGGTAAGGGGGTTGTTATCTGTATATACCGTGAAATAAAGAGCATAATACAAATAGTTGCGGAAATGCTCACAAATTGCCCACTTCATTGCTAAGAACTCTAGCTTCCCTGAGTGCTTGTGATAATTCTTTTCCGGTTGGTTATGTGTTCTGGACCCGTATCTAATCACAACCATTTTGCCGTTCTGCCTTTTATAAAGCACTGCACCCAGTCCCTCCTGGGATGCATCTCAATGCAAAGTGAATCGCTGGGTGAAGTCGGGGTACCCAAGAATGGGGGGCTTGATCAGCTTATCTATGAGGAAGTTTAGTGTCTCTTGGTGGGTAGGTGTCCAGTGTATGGGTGTGTTAGGTAGGAGGTTACCTTTATTTCTTTCGGTCCCATGCTTTCTGCTCACCTTTGGCTCTACTGGTGTTGTCTTGTCAGGCGGTGAAGAGAGTAGCTGGTACAGGGGTCTTGCTTTTCTGGAGAAGTTTGGTATAAAAGGCCGGTAGTATGATAAGAAGCCCATTGTTTGTCTCAGGTCAGAAACAGTGGCATGCAACCTCTCCTTTAAAGACTGCACTGGGGCGACTTCAGCGGGGTCCATTGTGTAGCCTTCCCCAGACACCATCCGTCCCAGGATTCTAACCTTTCACTTGAATACCTCACACTTATGTGGACTGAGCTTAACTCCATGTTTTTGGTATCGTTGTAACACAGATCTAATGTGGTTGACATGGTCCTCGAAGCTAGAACTGTGAACGAGATTATCATCAAGGTATGGTTGACATATGATATCCCTCAGACCCACAAGGCACTCTTCCATGTTACGCTGAAACTCAGCGGGGGCTGGTCCACTGATAAAGGCCCCAGGGCGTTATGAAGGCAGTAAGGTGTTGACTTTCCTCACTCAGGAACCCCTGGTGGTAGGCCTTCCCCTGATCCAAGACGGAGAACCAAGAGCTGCCTGTGAGCGAGTCTAGCATATCTTGGATTCGAGGGATTGGATGACAATCAGGGATGGATTTTCTGTTCAGCTCCCTATAATCACAGCAAAGTCTCAATGTCCCATCTTTCTTCCTCACACACACCACTGGTGATGCGTATGGAGATCTTGACTGGACAATCCAACCACGGTTCAGCAAGTCCTGAAGATATTCTTTGACCTCATTATGTAGTGGTTTGGGGACTGACATGTACGTTCTATTTACTGGAGTAGGGTCCTGAAGACTAATGTGAAGTTTCAGGGAAGGGATAAATCCTATGTCATCTTCGTCAAAGGCAAACGCATGACACTCCTCTCTCAGTAATTGCTTCACCGTGTCCCTCTGGTCATCAGTTCGGTGAAAATGATCAACTGGAGGATCCCACTGACTTGGTTTTGGTGTTTTTGGTTGGTGTACAGTGGGGTCCTTTTGCCGTTCACTTGCCTGTTTGGTGTCACTCTGTTTACACTTCTCTCTCCGTCTCTTTTGGTAATACCACTCTTTAACTGTACCATTCCCACTGGATAGGCAGTCTTGACTATCTGGAGGTGACCCAGGACCGTGCGTTTATTCAAGGTCAGGGTCTGCTTGCTGACCATCGCAATGGGGATCGGCACATAGTGGGTATAGTGATTAACCCCTGTTCATTGATGACCCCCTCGGGTAGGGCGGGTTCTTCACCAGGCACAAGTAGAAGGTTTTGACCTTGAAATTGTGCTCCACTACTAGCTTTCACATATACAACACTGACCTGTCCAGCTGCAAGTTGAATATTGTTCTTTGCCGTATGCTCAATTCCCACTTCTTCCTGAATCTCTTGGGACTGAACAAGTCTGAGCATTGACATAACTGATTTAAAAGTTACTGAAAATGCTTTGCTCACTTGGAGAAGTTTTTGACCTTGTCTCCGACATCAACCCCCCATTCAGCACAGCTTCTATTACATTAAAGCCAATTATAGGCTGCTCTGCAACGTTTGGGTCACTTGCCACTAGAGCGGGTACTAACAGTGGTTCTTCCATGTGGTCTACATCTTTGCCTAGCCTGAACTCCACCTCCACCCAACCCGGAAGGGTATTTCTGTTTGGTTTGTTGCCAGTCCAATCAAAATGTCTGATCCCAACAGTTCATCAATAGGTCTTACTTTGCGATGGGGTAAATTCACTTTCCTCAATTTCTCATTAATAATACTAGACTGTGCACCATCATCCCATAATGCCTCTTCATGGAATTGACCCCATCTAATTGACAATGGACAGTGCATCGCTTACCGATGAGGTCGAGGAGTTTGGCCTAGTGTCGGGGTGACAGATAGTTGGTGGAGCTCTGGAACGGAGACGTTATTTGGGTGAGAGCTGTGTGTTCAGTGGGACTCAGTGGGGGTTCATGTCCACGGGCTACTGAGTGTCCCGGCCCAGCAGCCCTCTTCCGTTTCCCTGCTGTTCTCTGCTCTGTCGACACCCTCTGGAGAGGTGGCCATCTTGTCCACACCTGAAGCAGTGTCTGCATGACTCCCCAATATGAGCCTCCCGACAGGCTCTGCATCCTCTTGGTCTGTCACTGATGTAGCCTGAAGATCTAGCCAGCTCTATCTGTTTGAGTCTTTTTGTTTGCCTCTGTACACTCCAAAACCATTTTTTTTCATTTCCAACAACTCTGCTCTGAGCCCTTCTATGAGGTGACTAGTTCTGGTATCCTAACCTGTGCTGTGTCCCTGATCTTTCTTAGTTTTGGCCCTGAGCTCAGCTCTGTTTGTTGCATCTCTGTGATCTTCTGGTGAAGTTTTATGGGCATGAGCTGACACCTCTGTTTGAATTTCACTGAATTTAGGATGCTTGTTCATTACCGTTTCCTTCAGTTTTTGCTGCCGTTCCTGCTCCAGGTTTGCTGCCTCATTTATTCGCTCAATCAATTCTTCATCTGTCACACTGGGACTTTTAAGGTACTGCTTAATCTGGAATTTTACAGCATCACTATACAGGCCTGTTTCAACAAAGCGGAGGAATTTTCTCTGAATAAGTTCAGGACTAAACTGCTCACCCTCATCTTCATTACTTAAGCTCCACATTACCTTCTCCTTCAGTTCAATTGCTCTAAACAGGAATGTTTGGGCTGATTCCTTTGGGTCTTGTGTAATGTTCATTAGCCGGTGTAACAAGTCAGAGGATGAGTCGACCTTGTAGTGACCTTTAAGAATAGTTTTAAGATTGCGCAGGGTCAGGTCTCTTTTTACCTCTAGCATGTCCCTCAGATGTAGGCCGGGGGTCACTGCACGTGTAACGCCTTCGATGATCTCTCCTTCTAAATGACCCTTAAGTTGTCCAGTGTCTATTTGGTTGATTAGGCTGGTGTAGGAGATTTTCTCTCTTTGGCCTGGTTCTCCGATCTGACCACAGATCCGAAATTCTCGTCTGAGAGTCACTTCAGGCAGTTTTATTTGAAGGTAGTGGCATTATGACTGTCTTTGTTTCCACCGCTGGTTCTCTGATCTTTTGTCTTCCTTCCGAGACAGCAATCTCCTCTTCAAGCAGTCGACGGGCTTCCTTCTCTTCCTCTTGCAGCTTGAGATATCTCTTTCAAGACCTCTAATTCTCACTTGATTCTTCCTTTTTCATGTTCTTCATCCATGACAGGATATATTGCAAGTACTGCTAAAATGCTGAGCAACTCTCCTCTCCCTCCTCCACTTTTTTTGCCAGTCTAATGAGGGCACGACGAGTTTCCTTTTCGAACCCTCCTAATGGCTCTGAGCACTTTAGCTGTTGACATGTGGAGATGAGCTCTGTTGTGTCCAACTCCAAAAGTTCTCTGCTTACTTTGTCCCGTAATTGCTCCATTTTTCCTTTTTACTCATCTCTCTAAATAATTAATAAAACACGTGATGTGTTGCAATCAAACCAGAATAGAAGCTCAGAGGGACTCTATGTAGAGCCACTGCTTCTACGCATTGAGAAGAGCCAGTTGAGGTGGCTCGGGCATCTGATAAGGATGCCTCCAGGACGGCTCCCTCAGGAGGTGTTCCGGGCATGTCTCACCAGCAGTAGGCCCGGGGACGACCCAGGACACGCTGGAGAGACTATGGCTGCGTCCCATTCTTCTCACTTTCACTCGCTATTTGCCCTAGTCACTCGGTTTTGCGCGTTCACGTGAAAATGGGATGTGTCCCAATATTCTCAAGACCGAGGGAGAAGTGCCCTCAACCCATGACATAACCATTTCAGATCGAGGGAGGTCGGTACCTCACTTGGAGCAAAGTGACTACCCAGAAGACTTTGCGAATTCTCAATATCAACAAACATGGCTGGAAAGGAACCGCAAAAAATGTAAGTAGTTTTCCTCAACTACACATGTGTTTGCAACGAAATGTATCGAGGTATCTTAGTTAGACATAAATGCAATAGAAAATCGTATTTTTGCGTTAAAACATGAACATTGCAAAATCACTACTTTAAACTGCACAAATTTACCGAGGGAGCCGCAAACAACTCTTCAACCGTAGAGTTGGATAACTGCAGAAAATCACGGTTCAGCCTATCCCTGTTTTTATCTTAAATGAGTCGTGCTTCACATCTACATGGCCAGTTGCTAAAGCAGTATAGTCACAATAACGTTCTGGTTATATGCGCTTGCTTACTGCACACAATTTCGGGTGTTGTGTTTTATTTACAATATGATTCTTTCATGTGAGATCAGAATGCAATAGTTTTCATCATGCATCATGAGTAATGTCTCCGAATTTCACGTGGAAATACAGATGAAACTAATAACTATCACATAGTCCACTGCCTTCTCTGTAAACACATATTGAATAAACTAATTACCATCTCAAAATGTTGTCCTAATGCAGAGACAATTCTAAAGCATATGTGATGCTGGCCAAAAAAAGGCTCTTCCAGCCATAAGAATAACATGTCAGGTTTGTGTATCTATTCACTATCAAACAATTATCCAGAACACATCCTATAATTTCCTGTCTCACATCAACTTGTTCAGCATCCTATGCACAGTTATTTTGTACAATACACCAGCATTAAGTAATTCTTGTTTTTTCCACCCAACCTAAAGGCCAATGTAGAACGTCCCGTGGAAGAGCTGGCCACCATCGCAGCTACCGCATCTTCCAATCCGGCGCCAAACCCCAAATCACCCAGAAAAAAAAGGAAGCACGATACACTCCTTGACTTTTTGAAAGAGGAGTCTGCCAGAGTGAAGAAAAGGCGCAAGGAAACTGAGGGCAAAACTCAGCGGTTCCTGATCCTTTTTGGGAAGCCCGTGGACAAATTTCCAGAACAGTGACATCTCTGCAATGTTTCCCTTTGTTTTATAATAAGAAAATATTTTATTAAGAATTCAATGAAGTTCCAGTTTGTGTTTTCCAGTTTTATGGAAGTATTGGTATATTTTTGTTTCATTTTGTGACACATTATTTATTTACTATTGTGTATTTCGGCCCAATGTGAGTTTGTTTTTCTGAAAGTAAACTATTATTTAACCCAGAGTGATTTGTAATTGTTTTCTGTCCAACAGTTACATAGTTCACACACAGTATCTCACATCATTATGAAATAAACCACCAAGGTGTTACTCCAAATAAAGACGTTTATTGAATAGTAATGCAGAAAAGCACAGGATGCAAATGTGGGTCTGACTTTTAGAGCCTGAAACATGGCTTTTGGGCAATTTATTCCATATTAACTAAGGACAATTCTGTGTACGGTGGACCAGGGAACACTGAAGACCCGTGACATCACACGGTAGGACAGACTGTGGGCCAGCCAGTACACATAGATCAGGACCTCCAGCCATGGTCCTGTTCCCTCTTCAGCAGCTCCTGCAGGGTCCACATGACCTTCTTGCTCAACCTTAAGTCCTGAATGAGTTCTGACTCCACAACAAACCACAAGCACAGGATGGGAACATTCCTGTCCAACCTGTCCATGCTTATGGGATGGCCACTCTGGAACACAACAGATAAGATAAACAATTTGGACATAAATGTGGGCATAGAAAAGAAAAAGACAGCTTTTACTGTGAGGTATGCATCATTAAAAAATTTAAAAATTATCTTTTTTTTATGACAACTGTTTTGAATTAAATTCCTTATGAACTAAGGTGTTTGGGTCCTACAGGGAAGTTTGGTGCCGATCATGTCAGCTTAAGGCTGAGGTGGACTGTTCTTGTGTTTGTTTACTTTTCATCGTGTCACACATTAAAGACCCCTGCTATTTGTCATAAAATGGCATTAAGATACTAATAAGTAGGTTGTCGTTTATGTCTACACAAACATAAGGTATTATGTGAATGTGCATTGTACGTTAACCCTTACTGTATTTGACCGAACGGGTCATTTTTTTTTAATGAGTGGACGTACCTTGTAAAGATGAATCAGTGCTACATAGCACCGAAGCAATCTTCAATATCGCGCATTTCTCCTCCGTTGATTGGAGACACGGAAAAGGTGATGAGCTTCCAGGCAATCGGTAATAACACAGCTGTAGCGAGCATTTTTAATGTTGCACGGACTCTCCTACCGCCACACCACAGGTTGAGACTCAAGTTGTTTACATGTGACGTAGGCCAATACGTCACTGAGGTCTACAGCCAATTCGTATTACGGCCATCTACTGGACTGGGGTGGAACCTTCCAAGTCCCGTCCAATTTCTCAGGGGACACTCTTCACTTTGCACTCCACTCACTGAGGGGACTTCCCTATGGAGGGACCTCACTGGAGGGTTCTCAGGGCCAAGTGAGAGGAATGGGATTGGGCCTATGTCTCTATGCTGGCCTGGGTACACCTCGGGATCCTGTCGGAGGAGCTGGAAGAAGTGTTTGGGGATAGGGAGGTCTTGGCTTCCCTGTTAAGGCTGCTGCCACCACAACCTGGAAGATAATGGATGGATGGAAGGATAGAATGGAATAGAATAGAATAGAATAGAATAGAATAGAATAGAATAGAATAGAATCATACCTGGGGGGCTGCAGTAGCTCAGGAGGTAGAGCGCTCGTCTTGGGATCAAGGGATCCCAGTTTGAATCACGGGATCCCAGTTCGAATCCCGGCTCGTCCGTGTTACATGTCGAAGTGTCCTTGGGTAAGACACTGAACCCCTAATACCCCCAATAAGCAGGTTAGCGCCTTACATGGCTGCAAGGCCGCTATTGGGAAATGTGGAGCACATTGTAAAGCGCTTTGTGAAGTCATTGACTTGAAAAGCGCTATATAAAAATGCAGATCATCATCATTTCATTTACCTGTCTCCCTGTACGGATGGATTAGTTTTTTATGCGTTTCATCATTGCTTGTAGCCTCTCTCATCGTGTGTAATCCATACCCGTGAACCTGTATGGTTTTGCCGTACAAAGTATATTTTTTAAGCATTTTAAGACGAGTACGACGTACAAGGAAATCTGTACGGAAAAACGCAAATTTGTCAATCGCATGCGTCTGCCACCAGGGGATTTCCCATCATGCATCATTCCGGAAAATAAAGATATAGTGTACGATTATTTTGTATTTTGTACGGGAAAATACGACAGTTTGTACGGGCATGGAGCCGTGGAGGTTGACAGGTATGTAGAATAGAATAGAATAGAATAGAATGAATGAATGAAAACTTTATTTCGAACATTAAAATAAAAACAGGACAAAAACAATGAGTCAACAACAAAATAATGTTACATAACATGTTCGAAAAGGGGTAGTCAGAAGCAGATGCTTTTTTTCCCTACCCCTTTATCTTCCCTATTAAATACATTTTACAAATATTCTTCTCCTCTTGATTCTAATATAACAAAATCTCATGGATATACTTATTACATAGGTTTAATATCAATAATTATAATAATTACAATCATCACATATTTTATACACTAATCTTCGTAATACCCATCCTTCAACGTCATAATGCCACTAGTTACCAAATATCACTGCGGCACCAATGATAATAACAACAATAAAAATGAACATAATATTTATAATAACATGTATGATATAATAATAGCAACAACAACAACAAGTTAACCATAGTTTTAAACGCAGTATTTTCAATCTCACTCATATCCCATTTTCTTCATCCCTGTATTTCGCCAGTAATGTTTTTTGTATTTACAGTAAATTTGAACACATGAATAGTTGGACATTGTTTGATCTCATCTTGTAAATTATTCCAAAGTTTGACTCCACACACAGACACACACATACTTTTCCTGGTTGTTCTCACCTTATATAATAATTTTTGGATGTTTTCTGGCACCATGTTTTTGTTGACCTTAAATAACAGTTGTGAAGTGAAAAACTTTATTGAATCATCCAATTTTAATAATTTGGACTGCATGAATAAATTATTAGTATGATCCCGATATCCTACCCTGTGTATGGTTCTTATTGCACGTTTTTGAATGATAAAAAGGGGCTGTAGTGAACTTTTGTAATTATTGCCCCAGACTTCTGCACAATATGTTAAGTATGGCAGAACTAAAGAACAATATAATAAATACAATACATTATAGTTTAATAGGAATTTGGCTTTATTAATTATTGAAATGCTTTTAGATACCTTAGTTTGTATGTGTCTGATGTGTGTTTTCCAACTTAATTTATTGTCTATTATGACCCCTAAAAACTTAATTTCTGATAGAATGTCTATTGAAGCACTATCTGTCATGATTACCCAAGTGGAGCCACCTGGGGTGATCATCTGTCGCGCGGGAATGCGCTCCCTGATTGGTTTATGTTCCCTTTTTAAGCTCGCTACGCCGAGACCTGTTTGTCTGAGGATTACTTCTGTACCCCGTAAGACTCTCCCGATTACATGTGCCTTCTTGTTTACCTGATTCTGCCTGCCTGCCTCCGATCCGACCTGCCTCCGATCCGACCTGCCTCCGATCCGACCTGCCTCCGATCCGACCTGCTTCCGTCCCTCGCTACGATCTTCTCTTCAGTCCCGGTAAACTCGACTTGCTTCCGTCCCACGCTACGATCTTCTCTCCAGTCCTGGTAAACTCGACCTGCCTCCGTCCCACGCTACGATTGGCTGCGTCTTCCGAAGTTGTCTTCACGTCGTTGCTGCTGCTGACGTTCTACGGTCATCACGTCTCCCGCTAACCCTGTACGCTTCCCCAAATAAAAGACTTGTAACGAACGCTCTAGGGTCTCCTGCTCTGTTCTGGTCCGCCCTGACAGAATCCTCAGACCAGAATGGACCCCGCGTTCGTACATGTGCCCCCTGACGACTATGAAAGCCAGAACCAGCAGCCCAATCCCCTTTAGAAGGTGCAGTTCGGCAAGTCATTTCCGACGTGGCGGAATTGGCTAAGCAAGTGAGTCAGTTACGGCTCGAGTGGGATCTGTTAGGTCGGGACTGGTCCTATCTCTCCAAAGTAATGACCCATCAAGCCACTTCATCGGCGCCCAACACTGACCGCCTTTCCCAGTTCATTCAGCGCAGGATTCGCTGAGCCGCGAAAAGTTTGGGGGAGATCCCGCTCAGATCCGCCCATTCATAGTAAATTGTAGATTAATATTTGATCCCCAGCCCCGCAATTTTGCTACGGAAGCAGCTAAGGTAGCGTTTGCCATTAATCACCTCACGGGAAGAGCGCGTCTTTGGGGAACGGCCGCCTACGAGAGAGGTGCTACGGCGTGCAAATCATTCAACCTCTTGGCTCAAGAGCTGATTAAGGTCTTTGACTCTGGTTCCTCATCGGTCGACGCGGCCCGCTCGATCATGAACATCCGCCAGGGGAGACGTTCCATTGCCGACTATGCTGTCGACTTTCGTACGCTAGCAGCACAAAGTGATTGGAATGAAGAGGCGCTGTTCGACGCCTACCTCCACAGTTTGTCCGGTTATCTCAAGGATGAATTAGTCTCCCACGCTCCTCCGGCAACACTTGACGAAGCTATTGACTTGACCGCCCGGATCGACCGTAGGGTTCAGGCGAGACGCCGAGAGAGGGAGGGTCCCAGCCAATCCGTCACCAGGCAAGTTCCAGAAGCTAATAATGTACTAAACCCCCGGGTTCCGTTCAGCCCCATCGTAGAAAGGATGGAGGTGGACCAGGTCCCGGTCATCCCCATCGAAGAAAGGATGGAGGTGGAATGGGTCTCTCTTTCCCCCGAGGAACGCTGGCGAAGATTTGTCAATCAATTATGTTTATACTGCGGTGGTAAGGGACATCGCGTGGCCACCTGTCCGGTAAAAGGCCAACGCTCGTCGGACGTAAGGGGCGTCCGATTGAACTCAGTCCTTGTATCTGCTCCCAAAGACGCTAGACCCGTTATCCAGGCTTCTCTCTTCCTCCCCGATTCTACGCAGACATTTCCAGCCCTGATTGACTCTGGCGCTGAGGTAAATATCCTTGATCTGTCCCTCGCACGCAAAATGGGGATACCTGTTAAACCCTTTCCTACCGATATCTGCTTGGGCTTTAGATGGTCACCTGTTAGGCACCGTGTCTCAAATAACTGAACCCATAGAATTACAGTTGTCTGGAAATCACCAAGAGAGGATCCGATTCCATTTGCTTCACTCCCCGAGCCAACCCCTCGTTCTGGGTCATCCATGGTTGGTCCAACACAACCCCCATTTCGACTGGCGCACTGGGTCGATACTAGAATGGGGCATGGACTGTCACCAAACCTGTCTGCGAGCCGCTCCTGACCCGGGTCACTCTACTTCCACAAGAGCTTCACCCAATCTGTCCAAGGTCCCAGTTTGTTACAACCACCTACGGGAAGTCTTCAGTAAAGCTAAGGACTCTTCCCTGCCACCCAATCGGCCTTATGACTGCGCAATGACTCCCATGCCTGCCTGTTCGACTCCCTTGCCTGCCTGTCCGACTCCGCGGCCTGCCAGTCCGACTCCGCGGCCTGCCAGTCCCACTCCGGCCTGCCTGTCCCACTCCGACTCTCCGGCCTGCCTGTCCGACTCCGCTGCCTGCCAGTCCGACTCCGCTGCCTGCCAGTCCGACTTCGACTCTCCGGCCTGCCAGTCCGACTCCACTGCTGGCCCTGATTCTGCCTGTTCTGATTCTGTCCTTTCTGCCTGCTCTGTTCGCCGGTTCTGATTCTGCCTGTCCTGTTTTTGCCGGTTCTGATTCTGCCTGTCCTGTCTCCGCCCCTGTCTTGCCTGATCTGATTCTGCCTGTCCTGTCTGAATCGCCGGTCCTGATTCTTCCTGTTTGCCCTCCGGACCCACCCTCTGCCGCCCCTTTGGATGCTGATGAGGGGGCTTCCCTCCATTCGGAGAGATTCTGAGAGGTACTGTGCTGTTACATAGTTCCCCGATTACTTGTGTTTCCCTGTGTCGTGTCTTGGATTAAATTTTTTTTTTCCTGGGGGACTTCTGGAGCCGTCCCTTGAGGGGGGGTTCTGTCATGATTACCCAAGTGGAGCCACCTGGGGTAATCATCTGACGCGCGGGAATGCGCTCCCTGATTGGTTTATGTTCCCTTTTTAAGCGCTACGCCGAGACCTGTTTGTCTGAGGATTACTTCTGTACCCCGTAAGACTCTCCCGATTACATGTGCCTTCTTGTTTACCTGATTCTGCCTGCCTGCCTCCGATCCGACCTGCTTCCGTCCCTCGCTACGATCTTCTCTCCAGTCCTGGTAAACTCGACCTGCCTCCGTCCCACGCTACGATTGGCTACGTCTTCCGAAGTAGTCTTCACGTCGTTGCTGCTGCTGACGTTCGACGGTCATCACGTCTCCCGCAAAGACTTGTAACGAACGCTCTGGGGTCTCCTGCTCTGTTCTGGTCCGCCCTGACACTATCACTTTTTATCAGTGACTCAAATTGCTTACTACTGCACTCTGGGATATTTGCAGCTATCTGTGGTCCAACATTTACAAAATAACTAGTGAAATTCTCCACAACTTGATTTAAATAATAATTTTCACTGTTCTTATCAATAAAATAGTTTGGATATGTATTACTTACATTATTTCCTTTTATTACACTATTTAATATATCCCAAATACCTTTGATATTACTTTTGTTATTAAGTAATGAATTGGTGTGGTATAATTTCTTGCTCGCTCTTATTATTCCTGTCAATAGTCTTTACTGTTATTACTTACAACGTAGTTCATAATGTTTATTGCGAGATTACACTTGGCACTCCAGGACAAAACGTGTAATAAATGACTCAAAAGAGAAAGATAAGATAATAAGAATGTTAGGATACATAGGCAAACACAGTATTTACAAGACACTGGCCTAAATCTCCAAGAATAGAATAGTCTTTACTGTAATTAATTGCAATGTTTACAGCAAGATTACACTTGGCACTCTAGGTTAAACACGTAAAAAAGATTTAAAGAAGACAAACAAAAAAATGACGAAAGCGATAAAAATAAGGCAAAAAACAATGTTAGGATACATAGGCAAACATAGTATTTACTAGACACTGGCCTAATTCTCTAGGAATAGAATAGAATAGAATAGAATAGAATAGAATAGAATAGAATAGAATAGTCTTTTTTGTCATTAATTACAAAGTAGTTAACAATGCTTAGAACGAGATTAGACATAGCACTCCAGGATACAAACGTAATAAAAATTTAAAGAAGAGAAGGAAAATAGAATAATGTCTTAAGAATAGTGCATTGTAATAATATTGCAATAAAGAGTAGTGCAATACATTGAGCAGAAACCAAAGAATCACCCCAAAATACATTCTGTCTACATACATTCTAAAAAGAAAATTGCGAAACTGCATGAAAAACATTTAGAAATTTGAATCTCTGTGAGGTACTATGAAGAGTGTAATAAATATAATGGCATCAAAATAATACCAGTATTATAATTATTATGTTAGTTCACCTCAACGTTGTTCCCGAATGTTCGCCACAGGAAAACGCTGTTACGCTGGTAATGGACTTTGATTTAAATCTACTTAACGCAATTCAATTCACGTATAGCTAGTTTTCCACTCATCTGATATTTTTATAGGTAACGATTTTTTGGGACTTGGAATTACTGTTATTTCAGTTGGATGCATGTTTTCCTGAGTAATATACCTTGTTGCAATTCTTAATAATAACCACTGGGAGGAGACAAACTAATTAGTAAAATAGCGCAGTACTGTACTTAGTTCCTTATGTTTCTGTGCATTTAAAAAACACGTTATCTTAAGAATCCAGTTCAGTTTCAATATTTAAGTGATTAGTACTTGTTTAGTGTGTTTTTTTTTTAAATATGTTGTGTATACAATTTCTTTATGCGATAGGAAGTAAAACAGATGTCAAATACACATAAAAAGGCATTTATTTCTTTACCTTTTTATATTAATAAATGCACTTCCAATTAAGGTTACAATGAATTCAAAATCCGACAAGAAAAAGCCGGATATCATATTGGTCCTGTCCCTTGACTGTCTAAACCAGGTGTCTTAAACGCAATTGAGTTGGGGTCTGGGTGAGCTTTGGCCAAACGAGGTTTTTCTCAAGAACAGCAATAACGATAACATTCTGCACTTTTTAAAGGGACAGGGTTTTATATTTATCCACTAGATGTCGTTGTAATGTGTAGTGCAACCAAAAACTCGGTTCAAGGAAGACTACAAACTACGGAGACTGAAAGTAAGCAATGAGCACCCTTTTTTGTTTACTCAGCATTTTACAAAGACAAAAATATAGGGAAAAAAAAATATACAAAAAAAAGAAAAGGAATGCAAATGGGAAAGAAGAAAAAATGAAAAGAGACAAAGAGAAAACAGGAATAAAAAGAAAAGTAGGGGTAAAGAAAGCAATAAAGGAAAATGGAAAAAAACAAAAGGAAAAAGGAACAAAAGAATAGAAAGGCATTGAGAAGAAAAAAAATGCAATTTTCTTTCTTTCTTTCTTTTTCTTTTTTTGTTTTTCTCTTTTCATTTTTCCTTTCCTTTTTTAAATGACTTTTACTTTTTGTCTTATTTCCTTTTTTAACATTTCTCTTTTCTTTTTTTAATTTCTTTTTACTTTTCTTTTTTATTTTCTTATTTCTCTTTTTTTAGAAGTAATACGGTGCGTTTTTGTTCACTTTGAGTCTCCATATTTTGTCTTCAATTGTGCTTTGAGCACTCGTTTTCGGTGGCACGACAGGATATTGTCAGGAACCAGGAACGGAGACGGGAACCCAATTGCGTTAGTTTCTTAGTATTATTTGAAAAGAGCGTAAGCTGGCACCCACGATCCAGTGATCGTTGATTGTGGGGAGCAGGTCGCTCGTGACGCGGAAGTGGCACTTCTCTGGCGAGCGATAGCGGTGTCGAAGAGGGAAAAGCAGGTCGGGTTACCGGGGCGCAGGAGCAGAGACGTCATCAAACGGAAACAGGTCGAAGTCGGGAAACGTACGGGAGTCAAAAACAGGGAGTCAGGTTCGGAAGGCTTGCCTTAGCGGGAGCTGAAGGTTCGCAACGATCGGACGCCGGTAACAGGGAGTCGGGAGGTTTAAAAAGTGGCAAGGAGCCAATCAGCGACCAGGGCTGTTGGCGCCACCGGGGCAGCCGCAGGTGCCCCGAATCAGTAATCATGACAAATATAGTGACATCTAGTGAGGAAATTATACACACTGTCCCTTTTACTTTCATATGAAGGCGTAGGTCTCAAACTATCATCCTGGGGTCTGCAATTGGCCCCTGGGCTGTGATTTTAAGACCCCTGTCTTGAACGGTCAGGGAACCAGCGCAAGTTAGCTAAAATTGAGATAATGAACAAACTTTCTTCCATCCGTCCATTATCTGCAGCGCTTATCCTCAGTAGGGTCGCAGGAGCTATTCCAGCTATCTTCGGGCAGTGGGCAAGGGACAACCTGAACTGGTTGCCAGCCAGTCCAGGGCATGCAGGGACGGACAACTCACTCGCTCATTCACACATAGCGACAATTTGGACCGGCCAATTAACCTAACATGCATGTTTTTGGAATGTGGGAGGAAACCATTGTGCCCGAAGGAAACCCACGCAAGTACACGGAGAACATGCGAACACCGCACCGGAAGGCTGGTAGCTGGATTTGATCCCCTGACCTCAGAACTGTGCTGCGGACACGCTAATCACTGATCCACCGTACTGCCCACAAACTTTCTTGTTCTGGTCAAGTCTCGCTGCCGTGTTTTGAATCAGCTGCAAACTTTTGATCCTAGACATCGGGAGACCGGAGAGCAATACATTGAAGTAAAAGAAACGAGAAGCAAACGCATGAATCATATCCATAGCATCTGATTTTGACAGCATGGGGTGAATCTTCCCAATATTATGAAGGTGGGGAAAAAGTGTTTTAGTAATATTTTCCCATGTAACTAAAATGACAGATACGTTTCAAATATGACACCAATATTTTTAGCCACCCCAATGTCTGATGTCCTTCATTTCCTGGCCTACGCCCACTTTGCACTTGTGTGCATTAACCAGATGTTAACTGCCCACTTCCCAGCACAGTCATGCAACTATAGGACAGTTTGTTTTTGGCATAGCCCAAGTTCATTCACGTGCATACACACACACACGCACGCACGCACGCACGCACACACGCACACACACACACACACACACACACACACACACACACACACACACACAACCCCACCTTTCACTCTGTCACATAAAAGAGGGATTGACTTGTAGTATTTTGTGGGCCCCAACAGTCCAAACCACAGGAGCTATTTTTAGGGCTGAACCCAAATGTAAAATCAACACATGATCCGGTATAACAGTGATATAAGCTGTAGGGGCCTCACATAAGAACACAACCACTGACCTCGAGAGGTGATCCTCTTTCAACTCTGTCGCTGTCACTGAAAAGTACATACCAAAATAGGGAAAATGATCATCCGTCCAAGTATTTATTTTGTGTTCGGTTGGCCGATAATGTTTGGCTCTTATTTTGTATTTTTTTTTAAATCTTAGGTTCATTACTTTTAGACATTTTGTCTTAAAAATGTAAAAATCCCTTAAATACTATGGTTGTCCGGGCACAATTTCCTGTGGTGTGACTTGGCTAACCACAGCCTCGTGGCGTCCATTCCTCAGTGTAAATATGAATACATTTATGTTGGTACTCATGAAGGCGTTTGTTTATCAACTGACGGCCTGATGCCCACCAGGTTTCTGAGTCTGTTTTAAAAAATGTAATGATCAACTGTGTCAAAGGCAGCACTGAGATCCAGTAGCACTAGAACTGTACGTTTATTGAAATCCATAATATACGTGATATCATTTAAAATCTTCAAAAGGGCAGTCTATGTACTGTGGTTGATCACAAAACCAGACTGAAATTTCTCTAAAATGCTGAATATAAACCCTCTATCCATCCATTATCTGCACCGCTTATCCTCAGTAGGGTCGCAGGGGTACTGGCAGTGGAAAGGAGACACTGAACTGGTTGCCAGCCAGTCGCACAGAACACAGAGACAGACAACTCACTCGCTCATTCATACCTAGGGACAATCTGGACTGGCCAATTAACCTGGAATGCATGTTTTGGGATGTGGGAGGAAACCGGAGCGCCCAGAGGAAACCCACGCAAACACTAGGGAACATGCAAACTCCGAAAAGGAAGGCTGGTAGCATGACCTCAGAACTGTGCAGTCACTCAAACAGGGACCGTAGCCTTCAACCAGGAGAAGATATCGTCAGGTGGTGTCCAACCATCACTGGGCGTTTCGACGCTTAACCACAACGCCCTTGAGTTGGCGGGCCAGGAGCGATGGCCAGTCACTGCCCATCGTCTCCTGGTCCCCAGCTAAACTCCTCTCTCCTGCTCCAGAGCCACCAAGAGGCTCTCTCCGCGGCTTCCCCCACCCTATGGGCAGCTGCCTTTCTCTCCCTTCCACTTATTCCCAGAGCTGTTAATGTGTCCCATGCAGACTGTGCTGGGAAGCCCCTGCACCCTACCTCCACTGGTAATAGCCAGGTCTGCTATCCCTTGTCCCTGCACTGTTGTACCAGTTCTTGATATTTGGCGTTTTTCCTCTCATGGGCTCTGCTGCATCCTTCTTCCCACGGTACAGTTAGATCAATCAGGATGATTTTTTTAACCTCTTCTGGCCAAATCACGATGTCTAACCTCAAGGAAGTTTGGACTACCTGGGTAAAGTGTGATATCCTTCCCAGGTCTACCCTCATCTGCCACGCTGGTGCTGTTTGCAGGAGGCTCTTCTTCGTCCAGCTATTATAAATCTTACATTCTGACGGATTAAAAGGCTGGACCTGATTTTGGTAATTTTACTTCTGAAGGGGTTTCCAAAGTCCTCTCAAGGAGCGTTTTTAAAATCAACTTCAGTTCAAAGTTCAAAGATGGAGAAAAATAATTCGTTTTTGTTGTTGTTGTTGGTTATGAGATTTGAGAAGTATGTTAAGGTTACCCGTTTGAGTGTTTCATTGTAGGTTTTGAGTTTTTGAGAGGATGTTTCCCTGTGTACCGGATTGTACTTTTTCCTTCACCTTCTCTCAGCATTCCTGCTTTGTCTTTTGAAGTTGAAGTGGTGATTTTAGATTTCTGTCAAAATTATCAACAATTTAGGTAGTTTAAAAAAAATCTCTGGACAGTTTGTCTGAGGTGTTGTCAACATTTACATTAAAATTGCAACCTGGTCATCCTGGAAGGGGGATTACCTCATGTGCAGTCACTTCTCAAGGTTTCTTCATGTCCCTCATGCTGAAGCTCTTCCTTGCCCTCATTTAGGTTTATGATCATGGGATGGTGTGATAATAGTCTGTAGTCTGTAATAGTCTTTGGTCTCTACAGCCCTTTGAGACTTCTTGTGATTAATGGCTATACAATTAAACATGACTTGACTTGACTTAAAATCACAGGTTATTGAAATTCAATTATAAGTATTTAACTAGTGTGGTCCCCGTGAGAATGTTTTTTCCTACCATGTGGTCCCCGAGTTAAGATGAGTTTGACTCCTCTGGTCTCGGGTAACCCTGTTTGATATGGTTTTAGACAATCATAAATCCGATGTACGCACTCAAGCACACAAAAACGCCAGTCAAACACTTGAATTTGTTTACACTAGTTGCCATCACATTCGACGAGTCTCTTATTGTGATTTTCTGGTCATTTCAACTGGATAGCCGGGACATACTAATTGTGTTCCAGTACAAAATTACAAACACACACACACATGAACACAGAGAGGATGTTTCTCTTGCACTCTGGCAACACTCATATACTTCCTGTAAGAGTGGGCATTTGTACTTCATTGCAGGTGACTAATTGGAGCCCAGAATGCCTCTTGCCTGGACGTTTTGACGCAGCCCCCGATGGTCATTAGACCAATTATATTTGCAGAAACCTTTTTAGCACCATGAGAACGCATGCCTGGGTACACCCACTTAAGCACAGCATATCCTTATTTTTCTTGACAAAAGAGGACTTTGTGACATCAAAATTGCTTTTATATTTCCCGTTATAACGGACCCTTTTCTATGATTGTAAAATTGTGTGACGTAGCCAAGTGGCGCATTGTTGAGGAAAAATAGGAGAATTCATGTCAGTTTATAACAGACAATTATTAGAAAAAGATTGCGGATTGTAAATAGTAACGTCTCAAATTATGTGCAAGATCCATCCATCTATATACCAAAGCAACATCCCCCTAGTAGGAGGTGGCCAGAGTCAAGAACCCACTCACATTCAGCAAACATACATTTCCTCTTCCGAACCTGACACCAAGCATTAAGCCCACAGCACAACAACTGGTGAATTGCTGTGTCATGCAACTCTTTACCAGCAAAGAAGCCCGACAGCATACACTGGTTCACCCCCTCCGCATCATATGCAACGATATCAGTCATCCTTAACTATTCTTCATCATTCACATCCATCCTAGCACACACTCATGCATCCATTAAATTAACCAACCTTAAATCCAGAGCACGTTTCACCATATCAATCCTACCATATTTAGGCCTTCCTCTAATTCTCTTTCCCACCACCTCTGCCCTATATACTCTCTTAGTCAAACCACCTTCATTCATTCTGTCCATATGTCTAAACCATCCTAAAAAACTTCATCAACCCTCTCAGCAAGCTCTCTCATCACACCAGTTCTTTTCCTTACTTCCTCATTCCTTAACCTATCCAGTCGTGTCACTCCACACATACTACGCAAACCTTGAATTTCAAAGACATTTAACCAATTACCCTCATTTATTCTCAAACCCCACGCCCCTGAGCCATAGATCACTTTTGGTACCACCACACCTTAATCCAATCCTCGCTTTGCATCCACTCACATTCGAACATTCCGTTCAATATACTTAATGCCTTGCACCATTCACACACCCTCTTTCTCACATTCTTCTCCTAACCACCATCTACTGCCAAATACAAACCCAAATACTTAAAACCATCTACATCCTGCAACTTTACACCATTCAAAAAAATCTCCAATCAACTTACATCACTGCCTCACTACCTCACTATCTCTCAAATACCTCACTTGTCTGCATTCACTTTGAACTTACTTCTCTTACACACTCTATCGAACTCCACTAGCAAAGAACTCTGTTTTACCTTCTTATGCTCTCTCTTCCTTTTTTTCCTTTCCTCTCTCTTTTCTCTCTTTTCTCTCTCTCTCTTCTCTCTCTCTTTCTCTCTTTCGAGTCAAGTCACGTCACATTTATTTGTATAGCCCTTAATCACAAAAATGTCTCAAAGGACTGCACAGGATAACAATTACACAGTTGCCTGATCTTAAACCAACATGCGGGCAAGGAAAAACTCAAAACCTCATCGTGAGGAAAAAAGATACCTTGAGAAGGGGCCTCACAAGTTGTAATCCTCTTCCAGGATGACCAGGGTGGAATACATTTGCATTGAGTTACAGTACACAAACAATAGTAAACATCCATAAAAGAGAATACTAGGTAAAATGTTGAAAGTTGTTCGTAAAGTGCATGACAGCAACGACGCCCGCAGCCTGTAAACTAGTCTTGAAAGTCCATGACGGCAATGACGCAGCTTCCCATCTCTGCCAGCTGGTCAATGCTGGCATGGCATGCTTCAGGTCAGACGCTGGTCCGCTGACTCATCTCAATCGTCCTTCTCCTTCGTATCACCTCGGCAGTCGGAAAAAGACAGGACAATACAAAATATGAGGTGGGCATCAATCATACGCTTTTAAATAGAAGTGTGTCTTAAGTGCAGATTTAAAAACTTCTACTGAGGTTGCAGATCTTCTTGGCTCTCGGAGTCACAAGTAAACCAGCATTTTCCGAGTGGAGGCTCCGTGCAGGAACATAGGGGGAAATCAAATCAGAGAGATAGGAGGGTGCAAGTCCATGCAAACATATGTATGTTAGTAAGATTACCTTAAAGTCACATCTTAAGTAGACTGGGAGCCAGTGCAAGTTGGCCAATACAGGAGTAATATGCTTAAACTTTTTTTGTCTTAGTCAAGAGTCTCGCTGCCGCATTTTGAACCAGCTGCAAACTTTTGATGCTGGACATCGGGAGACCAGAAAGCAATACATTACAGCAATCGAGCCGAGAAGTAATAAACGCATGAATAAGAACCTCTGCATCTGATTAGGACAGCATCAAACAAATCTTCGCAATATTACGGAGGTGGAAGAAAGCTACTCTAGTAATATTTTTCACGTGTGACTGAAACGACAGATTAGGATCAAACACCTAGATTTTTGACCAAGTCACTATGGGTGATATTACATTTGTCTAGGTTCAGGGCAGTGTCTGAAAACAACTCACTACAATAAGCTGGACCGATAATCAACATTTCATTTTTTTCTGGGTTAAGGCGCAAAAAATTAAGTAACATCCATCTTTGAATCTCAGTAAGGCAAGCCGCCAGATTTCTACAACTTAACTGTCCAGCTGTCTCCAGTGGCACATACAGTTGAGTGTCATCTGCATAGCAATCGAAACTAATATTATACTTGTGGATAATGTCACAAAACGGAAGCATATAAATACTAAAAAGAAGGGGGCCAGGTACAGAGCCCTGTGGAACGCCACAGGGGACATTAGAGTGTTTAGAGGTCAGATTGCCGTCATTAACAAATTGCATCCTGTCTGACAGGTAGGACCTAAACCACGAGAGTACAGTTCCTGATGTACCAATGTATTCCAGACGAACAAGTAATATGTTGTGGTCGACAGTATCAAAAACAGCACTGAGATCCAGCAGCAGTAACATTGATGAGGCACCGGAATCTATTGCTAAAAGGAGATTATTGGCTACTTTAGCCAGGGCTTTCTCAGAGAGTGATTTGCCCTAAATGCTGACTGGACAATTTAATTTATCTGCTGTGCAACATCCTTTTCAAGTAATTTTGCAAAAAATGGCAGATTTGACACTGGCCTATAAATACCTAGGCTTTCCGGGTCAAGGATAGGTCGCTTAAGCGTGGGTTTAATGGCGGCAGACTTGAAGGACCAATACCCGAGGATAGCGATATAATAATAATATTGAAAACTGAAGGTCCTAAGATCCCAAACAGATCTTTCACCACTAAAGCTGGAAACGGATCAAGCAGGCAAGTAGTTTGTTTGGCCCTACTGACCATCTGTGTAAGACTACAAGGGACAAATCAACAAAACTGTACAACGTTTCTGAACAACTGCCGACACGGTCCTTACCTGACACCTCCGCATTTTTGAGGTATGACAGGGTTGCGGAGCATTCATTTAAGATGTCACTCCGGATGAGTTGAATCTTTTTATTAAAAAAATACCATAAAGTTATAAGCAGAATAAGTAGAACTATTTGGGTTAAGTTGCTGTTTGGTAAGTTTCGCCATTGTGTCGAACAAAAACTTCGGATTATTTTTATTTATAACAATAATCTTAGAGAAAAACAATTCTTTTGCTGAGGCAAGAGCTACTTTATTTTTCAGCAAGCTGTCACACTAGGCCAGTCGGAAGACCTCCAGCTTTGTGGTGCGCCATTTTTGTTCAAGTTTCTTGCAACCTTGTTTGAGTGACCTGTTTTCTTCGGTAAACCAAGGTGTATACTCCTCGAAATTTATGCAGTAGGGGCGCCACAGAATCAAGAACATTAACCAAAGCAGTATTAAAATTGTTTGCAAGTGAGTCAACAGACCCAGTATACGAAGGGAAGGCCGCAGTTACCGTAGGTAATAGTTCTTTTAAAGATAATGCCGTTGCAGGGCGGATATTGCGACTAACAAAGCCTAAATTTTCCTTATCACAGTAAACATTAAACAGCACCTGACACTTAACAATTTAGTGATCAGAGATGGCATTAGGATACGGTAACACTGTGACATTTGAGGCTACTACACCCCAGAACAAGATCTAAAGTGTTCCCATCTTTATGAGTGGGCACATCAACTATTTGATTAAAACCAAATGTATCAATCAGTGACTTAAAAGCAATCACAAGTAAATTTGATAGGGAGTTTATGTGAACATTAAAATCACCAATAATTACAACATTGTCTGTCTGTTACAGTTCTGAAGATTCATCCAAAAAAATTTGAATATGGTCCAGGTGGGTGATACACAACTACATAAATTTGTGTTGACATGAAGGACCTCATAACAAGTGCTTCAAACGTTTTAAAAACAGTAGAGGTACAGGAGTAAATTTCAACTTACTTTCCGATATAAGAGCAACACCGCCACCTTTTTTGAATGGTCGTGCCAAGTGCGAACTCACGAAGTTAGGGGGAGAAGCCTCATTTAGCACTACAAACTCATTTGGTTTTAATTAGGTCTCACAAAGGCAAATAAGGTTAAGATTGTGATCATTAATAAGCTACAGCTTTGGAAAATAGTAATCTAATATTCAGAAGGCCAAGCTTCAGCACAGAGTTTTGAGCCTTCGTGGTAACCTTAGTGGTAACCTCCACATGATTATACTGCCAGTCTTGTGCCTTGCATGGCGGCAGATGCGGCCCGAATTCCATACCACAGGAATATTGTTGACAGGTGGAGTAACAGGATGACTAGCAGTAGAAAGTAATGTCATTTCTTCTCCCTCCTCACTTAACAAGGGAGAATCAGAGATAAGAAGCACAGGAGAAGATGCTATGGAAGAGTACAGATCAGGGTGTGTGGTGCAGGCAATGGAAAATACAAGATTTATGTGAATTGCATGATCTAGCATAGCGCTAGTTAGCTCTAGCGATACAGACTCCACATCTGTGGTTACAGGTTCACTAATAACATGTGACACAGCCTTCACTAGTGTACACTGTCATGGAAGGCTTAAACAGTACTCTATATTTTTAGAAAGTGTGAGAGCACCTTTCCAGTTAGGGTAAAGGCCGTCTCTCCTCAGCAGGTCAGGTCGGCCCCAGAAAGCAGGCCAGTTATCCACATACCTAAATCCCTGCTGACTACAGAGGCTTGCCAGCCACCGGTTTAGCGAGACTAGTCTACTAAACCTCTCATCATTGGCTCTCGCAGGAAATGGATCAGAGACAATTACTAAGTGCCGACTCATCTTTCTGGCGAGATTAAAGGTCCTAGCAATATTCTTCTTTGTAATCCAAGATTGCCTCATTTTAGTATCATTAGAGCTGACGTGAATGACTATATCGGTGTAGCTATCCCTGTCCTGGTGTCTAGATTTGCATGTCAGCTCCTTCAAATTAGCCTCAATGTTGGGTGCTCTGGTCCCATAAATACACATAACCGTGGCTGGGGTGCTAAGCTTTATGTTACGGGCGATGGAGTCACCTATAACTAGGGTGCGGGAGCCAGGTGGTGGAGTGGGACTAGCTAGGGGGATGAACTTATTATGCGTCTGGATTGGCTCACCGCGGTTAGCATGCCGCTTAGAGCTAATGCTAACCGGACTAGCAGGTTCGCTACAACCCACGTGGTGTCCGCAGCACCTAACATTTTCCTTTTAAACTGCTCTAGCTCACGGACACGTCCCTCTAGAAGGGCTAACTGCCTACGGAAGCGGGAGCAACCTTAACAACAACCCATACTTACTTGTGAGCAGTCGGAAGCCGAGCAGTGTCTTTGCGTCTTAGCAGCCGGGGGAGGGGTTGCTCCTTCACCGGCGATTGGCAGCAGCGCAACGATAAACAATTGCGCGCGGCACTTACCCTTCGCCAATCGTCCAAGATACTTACCTGAAACTTTTCAACTTTTCAAGATGAAAAATCTCAGTCCAGAATTCTGATATAGCAGGAATTTGAATCGATCTCGTAGTCGCGACGACGTGAGCAACACAAAATTGCCGCCACTCGATAACACGGAAGCGGGACAATCTTACATCACCACTCTTATCTTGCAGCCACTGCTCAAAGGCACATCGCTTCTTTGTCACAGCCTCTGAGACCTCACCATTCCACCATTCACTTCCTTTCCTAATACCTCGACCAACTTTTCTCCTTCAACACACTTATTTTGCACTCCTCAACCCTGCCTCTTTAAACCACTTCCATTCCATTTCCACACTCTCCATTTCATTTCTCCTAATCCGTTCATACTCTTTCCCTGTCCTCTCTTTGAACAATTTTCTCCTTTTTTTGCCTTATTCAACTCTGACATTTTCACCTCTTCACTCACACTCTTCCAATAACTAGCCCTCCACGATCAATCTACTTTCAGTTTTCCTTCCACATAAAAATGATCAGACTTACTAATCATTTCACCTCTGTAACCATGCACATCCAACAATCTACTTAACATCCCTTTCCTAACCACCACATAGTCCATCAGTGCTCTGCCCATCATCTCACCACCTTCCACTCTGACAAAAGCATACTTAGCCACACCCCTGTTTTTAAACAATGTATTTCCAATCACCAACTCATTTTCCACACATAACTTAATCAATTTCTTCCCACTCTCATTTCTTACTGGTGCTTCATATCTACCGACCACATTTTCAACCATTCCATCACCCACTCTAGCATTCAGGTCACCTAGTATTACTACTTTTCACCCCTCTTTCACACATTCGAACAAATCCTTCCAGCACTCCTCTCTCTCTTCAGCACTTCTTTCTGAGCCAGGTCCATATGCACTTATAAACATCCATACTTCTACACCCCACTTTAATCGCACCCACATCAATCTCGAAGATATCTCTTTCCACACCACCAGTTTTTCCTTTGCTTTCTCACTCACAAGCACAGCCACTCCTTCTCTAGCATGTCCACCCATAACTCCTGACTTTCTACCCTACATACCTCCAAGCTGTAATTCACCATTTCCTTTCATCTTTGTTTCACTCAAGGCTAACACATCAACCTTCCTTTTAGTCATAATTTTTCCGATCTCTTTTTCTTCCACTCGGTCGCTTTACTTCCACATCCTCTCACTTTTAGTGACCCTGTAACTAGGGTTTGCAAGATCTTTCAGTCTCCCGCCCCCCTTCCTTTGCCATTAAAAAAATGACGGTCTAAAATGCAACCGCAAATGTGTTAGCCAAAGATTACCTGTGTTAGGGTCTGTCCAATCACCACACGCTTGTCCTTAATTATTCCGACTCTTCATATTAGGCATGTCCAAAGTCCCGCTCAGGGTCGAGTTACGACCCGTGATCTAATTTTTACTGGCCAGCGACTTCTGTCATAAAATGGATTATAAGTGGCTCGCCAGTTTTGTTGACCGCAGTATGAAATACATTTGTACAAACCCCAAAAAAACCCAACAACATTTCACCAGATGATGGCAGTAGCCCTTTGGCCATCTTGCCCTTGGCTTTCTGTGAAAATTGTAGCCCAACCAATTTTCCAAATGGCGACTGTAAATAAATAGTGAGGGGGTATATATATATATATATATATATGTATGTATATATATATATATATATATATATATATATATATATATATATATATATATATATATATATATATATATATATATATACATATGCAATACCTCACACTTCATTCCACCAACTGCAGCCAGATCACAATCCAAGTACCTAAAGCTTTTAACTTCTGCCAGCACCTGTCCAGGCAACCATATTTTTAATGCCATGCCCACTTCATCACGTGAATACTTCATCAACTTACTCTTCCCAACATTCAACAACAACAACATTCTCTCTATCAACTCTGTCATACGCCTTTTCCATGTCCAATATATATCTAACACCCTATATATCTGTCACCCTTTCTCTCTCTCTTTGTCTCTCTCTCACTCTCTCTCCCCCTTTCTCGTCATCCATCAATCTTTCTCTTTCTCTCACTTTCTCTCTCTCTCTCAATCCATCTAACACTCTCTCTCTATCTCTATCTGTCACTTTCCCATCTCTCCCTCCTTCTCTCTCTCTTCGTCGATCACTCTCTTTCTCTAGCTATTACTATCTCTCTCTTTCCTTCTCTCTCCCTCTCTCTCTCTCTCTCTCTCTCTTTCTCCTTCGCTCTATTATCGATCGATGGTTGAACTAGTGGGTGTCATTGACTCAAGAAACACAGCTTATACTTTGAGTATTAATATTTAGATAAATCATATATGTAATCGACAGTACTCTGTACTTGGCCCCCTTCTTTTTATAAATTAGGGTTTAATGGGACACTGTGTACAATTTTACAACTAGATGGCGCTGTAATTTGTAGTGCAAACAAAAATGAGTGCTACAAAGCATAAGCAAGAATACAGACTACGGAAACTCAGTGACCAAACCGCACCATTTTCCTTGTCTTTTTTTCCCCCAGCCTTTCTGAAGTTTTGGGGGGTTTTGGGCTGACAATTATGTCATCTCCCTTTAGGTGAGCATCATTTTATGTTGAAAATATGACATTTTTTCGACCGACTAATATATAAAAAAATGCAGGTGTATACTATAGTTCATGTATTGCTGCTTATCATTTAAATCTGTATTGTTTTTCTTTTGGTGGTCTACTAGTGATCCGTAGAGCCAAGAAGAGATCCGCCGGTTCGAGAGTGTTGTCCATTCGGGCCCCGGTGCTGTGGAATGTTCTTCCCCCTGAAATCTAGGCCTAAAACACACTTCTATTCTATAGTATATGAATAACCTATATTTTATGTTGACAATATCGGTGTATTATTTGTTATTGCAACATCCATTGCAGCCAGGTCATCCTGGAAGGGGGATTACCTCATGTGCCGTCCCTTCTCAAGGTTTCTTCATTTCCCTCATGTTGAGGTTTTTGAGTTTTTCCTTGCCTTCGTGTAGGTTTTAGATCAGGGGATGGTGTAATAATAGTCTGTGGTTTGCAATAATCTGTGGTCTGTGCAGCCCTTTGAGACTCTCTGTGATTAAGGGCTATACACATTAACATGACTTGACTATTGTTTTTCTTTTGATTAATTACGTTTTTTATCACTAGGAGGCCAGAAATAATAAATAAATAAAATATCTGCCAAATTAGTTACATGATAACGGACCAGGAGTTGACTCTTTGAGGGTGTGCGGGCATTTACGTATTCTCCACTCATCATTGCTCCTCCCTCTCTTTTTATCCCATCACTCCTTCTCCCAGGCAGTGCCAGTAGAGCTGCATGTCGGAGAACAAAACATCTCTTGTGTGTCTCCTGAGAAGCTCCGCTGCTGCTTGGGCCTCAGCAGAGAGTAAGAGGACATCAACAAGGAGGTCGAAGAGGACCAGGAGGCCTCAGTATTTCCAGGAAGAGAGGGCAAAAAGTGAAAAGAGTCCCGGGAATGCAGTGAGGGCGCCGGGCGAGGAGAAGAGGAGTGCGGAGGGCATTGGATAGGCTTCAGCCCAGGAGTAAGTACCTCATACAAATACTTGCCTGCATTTTGGAATAATCTTGAGGTATTCATCTCAGGCTTCTTATGTCACGAGGTGTGGGACAGACCCAAATGCAGGACACAAGGGGAATTGAATACAAGGGATATGGTCAAATCCCACTTTGGGACATTTATTTGACAGGATCAACAACAACAAAAACTTTACTGGCGAGAAGTGGATGAGGGACAGGGACAAGTGAGGAGGAGATCTTTAGGGGGAAACTTGCGAGGGAAACTAGGAAAGTGGTCTAAATGGCTTGAGTGGACAATCATGGGACAAAGAGAGAACCGGAGAAGGAGGTTGGTGTGGCAGGTCTTGGAGTAGGTGACGCTGGAACAAAGAAGGGATTGAAGAAGGAGATCGTGGGAGTTGATGCTTGACGTTTTGGCGGGGGGTAGTCTTCAGAAATCAAAACGCCTCCGAGAAGCGAGGTGGGTGTCTGGGGCATACATAGCCACATAATTATACTTTCCCAAAAAGCAAAAACAAAACTAAATTATTTCCATTTGGGCCGTTAGCCTCTGTCCTCAGACACCACTCTCGGCCAAAAGCAGATTTTTTTCGTAGTCCACAGTCCTCATTAGCCTATAAGGTATAGATTAATTTTGAATATCTTTAGCCGGTAGTAACCGAATGAAATGATGTTCCACACATTGTTTTGCCAATGAAATTCCCAACATAAATGTATACATTTTTTATGTGTATGTTTTAGTAGCACTCTCAGTGATTGTTTTGGTTTGGGACAATACCTCAGCGTCTTACCTTTCAAAACAGTCCAAAACCTAACATATTCGACTACCTGGGGTACGTCTTGGATTGGGATTTTAGGCGAATTTTCCAGGAACGGTAAGGGGTAAAGGAGCCTGCAATTACAGGCTTTTGTAAAGTTGGTTAGTATGGTGATACTTGGAGAGTTATGAACTATTTCAAATGGTAGTTTTTAGGCCAGTGCCAGCCACAACTACGTTGCTATTCTTAAGCTCATCAGAAAGAGTATTGTGTTTTTCTGTGCATTTATTTACTTTACTGCGGGGGTGATTTTTGGGTTCAAAGATTTGGGTGGGATGAGCACACAGAGTGTCTGGCTGGATATTTATTTATATATTTTTCATTTCACTTGATTTGATTTAGGATCATTAAGATCACTTTTCAGAAGTGTCTCTTCTCATTTGTGAACATCACTTTAAACTTCAAACTGATCCACTTGTTGGCGCTGACAACCATATACATGAATTTTTGTACTTCTCTATAGCTATTGTAAGAAATAGACTCTCACTTAAATATGGTGCTTTTTTACAGATATGCTGGTGTGGGGGGATGACAACACACATAGTTTACATGTACACAACAATTAAGCAAGGCCAATTATTATTGCATTCACTTCAATGCAGCGACAATGAGGACTAATATTTGTTAAAAAGAACCAATCCATGGTATTGGATAGTAAAATAGTTGTGTATAACATACTCTTACCGTAATACACCAGAGACTCCACAGACTCCTCTGCTGTGCCGCAAATGACACCAGCCAAGCGAAAGGGATGCGGTGCTAAGAATCAGATGGACTGAACTATTTCAATGCAGTGGAGTATTTCTGACACTGCGTTCTTAGCATTTTTTTGTTTAGCTTTTTGTTAATCTAGTAATTTTCATCATATTTAAGCCTTTATTTGGAAAAAAAGAGTTTTAAAAATTCTAAGATATTTCGGGGTGCTTGAGATGAATTTGGGCACCCTAAAAAACGGGATGGTTACTTCCATTCAGTGTTCTGTAATGTTGGTGCAATGTTACAAGGACACCCAAACATTACACACGATTACAGTGTGTTTACGCTTATTTCATCATTGTTGTTTTTATCATTAGCAGTTATCTTTGTTATTGTTAATACTACTACTACTACTACTACTACTACTACTACTACTACTACTACTACTACTACTACTAATACTAATAATAATAATAATAATGATAATAGTAATAATAATAATATTAATAATAATAATAAAAATAATAATATCATTATTATAAAAAGATCAAACTTGTTCACTCCAAACCTTGATCGTCGGACAATAAACTGGCCCGTGGTACAGGAAAGGTTTGAAACCCCTGTCAAATAGTATTAATAAGTTCATTGTTTAGTAGTCCTTAATCACAAGAAGTCTCAAAGGGCTGTACAGACTACTAGTCTAGTATTACACCATCTCTGATCAAAAGCCTACATGAGGGCAAAGAAAACCTCAAAAAAGTCAAGTCATTTATTTCTCTAAATACAGACGTAACTTGAATATAGATTCAAAATGTAAGAAATGCAAAGCCTTTTAATATTTCAGAAAAGCAAAGGACCTAACGTCAGTGCCACTAAAATATGAAAGCCATCTCTGATGAGCAGGATGACGCTTTGCACTGAAAAACAACAGTGACCAAATAATGAAGGTGCTGTGTTTGAGTCCAATCAGGAGGCTTCTTCTACTACTGGTAACCACGGAAACTAGTTTTGTACGGTTCATGCGGTGGAAGCATATCCCTACCGAAAGAAAATGGATGGAGAGGGATTGACGCTGCCAGGCTGTACTTGCCCAAGACACACCACTGTAAGTGGTGCCACGACGACCCTGGCGGTAGAGGGATCCTTGAACTGTTAAATGTTATTTGAATAGGTTTGTAGAAATGTTGTCGATGCAAGATGCGGAGTGTGTATGCTTGTGTCGGGACTAAAAAGGCCGTTTCAAAACCTTGTCTGTGATTTATTTATAAAGATTTCTAAAATTAACAACTAAATGGCCGCGGCAAGTGAAGTGAGACAGTGTGGGGAAAAAATAAATCCAGGTACTGTTTTTTTTCTCTCTCCTTGTCCCAACTGACAGTGGCAGCTCCAGACCTGCTGGACCCGAAAAGTGCAACTCACAACACCAAGCCCCGCCTCTCCTTCTCCAGCAAGTCCATCACGCTGACCCATCAAGAGGAAAGCAAGGTGGGATGCTGTCGAATCATCGTTATGCTCTCCTTGCGCCCATTATCTTCTGGTCCAGTAATGTCAAATCTACGGCCAGCGTGCCATAACCGGCCTGTTGCATGATTTAATCCGGCTTGCCATAAATTCCCGGGTTTATCAAAAACAAAGTGAGTCTCTAGGTCAGATTTTTTTCAACCTGTTTTGAGCCAGGGCTTACTTTTTTCATTAAAAAAAAGCACAACATTCATCAAGAAAACTCAAAAAAAAATTCCAGTTTTATGTTGTTATTTTTTAAACTTTCAATTCATTATATATTATATTTTTCTTGACACCTGTAGTCACCCTAGCTCTGGAGGTAATGGAAGTTCTTTACTTTCATTAAAAATGTTGCTGTAATTTTTGAGGTTGCTATATTTTTAAACTGTCTTGCTATATTTTGATCGTGTTTTTTTTTTATTTATTTTTTTTTTTTTTAGAAAATAATAATTTGAATGAACAACAAGTATCTGTCAGTGGTATATCGGTATGTTGCATGCAGAGGATCCAAATGCAGAAACATGTGTCAGATTTTAGTCTTTAATGGGGTGACGTAAGCAAGAAAGGATGCTCCATAGAGGAGGGGAGTGGAAAAACAGCTAACAAAAACACAGTCCATAAAACAGCAAGGCAGGAAAAATTTCAAAATCTTACTGACAAGAAGCGAGGCATCATGGGCTTTCTTGGGTGCAGCTCAAGAGGGCTTGACATTCAAAGATCTGACAATGAGTGTCTGTCAATGCTGCCCTTAAATACTAAAGTCCCAATAAGGCCAAGAGTTCCAAAGCGCACTCTGACTGGCGTTGGTGGGTTGGAACCTCACAGTTATAACTTTTTTCTGTATTTATTTTAATTAAAATTGCAAAATAATGATTAAAATCAGCAAAATTATGTGTAAGATTTGTACGTATTTACTAAAATTATTTTTCGCAGTGCAGTCGTAAACAGCTTCATATTTAATATTTTTTCTATCACTACCTACTGAGCAGACATTTTGTATATAAAAAGAAAATAATTATTAGGTCATGTCTATCAAAAGTTATGATTTTTAAATCAAATGTTCCCTCTGGCCGCTAGAGGGCAGTAAAGGATATGTCTTCAGTTTTTGTTGCAGTAATTTGATTGGATGTACACTGTAGCCTCATTTGATTGCCCATGTACTGTTAAACTTTTATTTTGGATTTATTTTGTATTAATTTTAACCCAATTCAACAATCAAGGCAAATATGATATATTCTTCATTACTCGCGTCATGAAGAAGGATGCCTCTCGTCTCAATAAACTGGCGAGGAAAGCGAGCTCTGTTGTGGGCACAGAGCTCGACAGCCTGACAACAGTAGCTGAGAGACGGGCACTGAAAAAGCTGCGGTCAATCATGGACAATTCATCACATCCACTACACAGCATTATATCCAGACAGAAGAGCAGCTTCAGCGACAGACTGCTGTCACTGTCTTGTACCACGGACAGACTGAAGAGATCTTTTCGTCCTCATGCCATGAGGCCCACATTAAACCACACCCCCTACATTGCATATTACTGTACTTTTATTGCAGTGTGTATTTTTATGTAGCACTATTTAAATACTCCATACAACACGCTACAGTGGGTATTAGGACGTCATATTGGGTATTTGTATATTTTATTCCTTTTGCTTTATTATTGTATTGTTCTCAGCGAAGGGATGCTGCTGGAAATGTGAATTTCCCTGCGGGGATGAATAAAGTATCTATCCATCTATCTATCTATCTATCTATCTATCTATCTACTCCCACTTGAGTTGTACAGTATGGCGGGGTGAGTTGGTCAAGGTGTAAAACTATTCACTGGACCGTCAAAATAAACAAGTTAACATATTCAATGCCAAACATGCAACTCATTTTTTCCATTGCTTGTGAATAAATGTTTTATGTTTAAGAAATGTCCCTTGTCATCAATGATTATAGTATGTAGTTTACTAAAGTAGGCTGAATGATAAAGCATAATACTGAAAAACTAAGATTAGCTAAAATTTTTAAGTTAAAATTATTTAACTGATCTAGCCCACCTTAGAACAATAAAGTGTTTTTGTTCAAATCAGCCAAGTGACTGAATGGGCTACTCTTGTAGGTGCTTGAAACGGTGATGAAAAAAAAGACGGTGACTGCCATCTTTCTTCTGATTGTCCTCTACCTGGTGATGGGGGCGGCTGTCTTTAGGTCTCTGGAACAGCCACATGAAAGGTAAATGCTTCTACGCGACTGAAATATTTCAACAAAACTTATGGACCTGTGCTAGTTGAGCTAAACCATGTATCCTCACTTTTTTATCTTAAGTACTCAGTACATTTTCTCAACAAACACTGAAAGATCTATCTATCTTTCTATCTATCTATCTATCTATCTATCTATCTATCTATCTATCTATCTATCTATCTATCTATCTATCTATCTATCTATCTATCTATCTATCTATCTATCTATCTATCTATCTATCTATCTATCTATCTATCTATCTATCTATCTATCTATCTATCTATCTATCTATCTATCTATCTATCTATCTATCTATCTATCTATCTATCTATCTATCTATCTATCTATCTATCTATCTACCATAGTCATATCCCTTGAGAGGGGTGACCGACAGCAACACAAACACATACACAATAAACCAAGGAAATAAAAAAGGGAAAAAGTAGCGAAAAACACACACAGAAATGTTTTGGGACCATGGCCAACCCAAATGCCCAAACACCTAAACAAGTTAAGCACCTCTGCACCCAAGTTGGTCATGCTTTCGTCCCTCCAGATGAAACGGGACACGAGAAAGTGGCCATGTCACTTGGGTCAGGGTGACACAACACAATCTTTTGTTCAACAGCAGGGCCCGAAAGCTTTCAATGGTTTAGCCCTGCCGCATCATACAGGTGCCCTGCCCATCCCTTAGAACACGTCTCAACATCCCTCTATCCTTTTACAACACCTCTCCACTCATTCCTATTACCAACAACAGCTCTAGCTTCCACTATATTTAGACCTCTTTCCTACAGTGCACTTGTAACACCATCCATCCACGTCAATCGCGGCTTTCCTCTTGGTCTCCTTTCATTTACATCTGCTCAGTAGATCCTCTTCAACATTCGCTCTTCATCGATCCTCTCCATGTGTCCAAACAACCGAGTAATCTCTTATCCACTTGCTTGCTCAGTTAAACTACTACAGTTCTGTCCCTCACAATTTCATTTGTCAATCTATCCAATCTTGTCACTCCTAACATACTCCTCAAACACTTCATCTTCAAAACGTTTAATTTCCTTCTCAAATCTGAATTCAGGCTCTAAGCTTGGTAGCCTAGATGGTAGGGCGCCCGTTCCGAGACTGGGAGGTCGCTGGTTCAAGCCTCGGCCGAGTCATACCGAAGACTTACAACATTGGTACTCATTGCCTCCCTGCTTGGCGCTCAGCATTAAGGGTTGCAATTGGGGGTTTTGGTCACCTAATGACTAACAAACACAGCAGTTGGGTCTAAAATGGCTGCGCCCTGTTTGGCTGCGGCTGCATCGGCTCGCTACAGTTTACCTGTACGGGTCAGGTGTATCGACATTTCGTTCTGTGTGCATGGTTACAAAGAATGACAATAAAAGTAAATTCTATTCTTCTATTCTAAGTCTTTGCACCATACAACACAGTAGGCACAATCACATTCTCATACAGTCCCCTCTTAACATCCATACTTATACTCTTGTTGCTCATCACTCTCCCCAGAGCACCCAAAACCTTGCTTCCTTGATTCATTCTGTGCAATACCTCGCACTCCATTCCACCAACTGCAGCCTCATCACAACCCAAGTACCTAATTCTTTCAACTTCTTCCAGCACCTGCCCATTCAACCTTATTTCCAATGCCATGACCACTCCATCCTGTGAACACTTCATCACCTTACTCTTGCCAACATTCACGCATAACTTACGCCTATCATACACACTTCCAAACTCCATTACCAACTTTCTCAATGTTTCCTCAGAATCAGCCACAAGCGCTGTGTCATCTGCAAACAACAACTGACTTACCTGCCACACCGTTCCACTGTTCTCCATCATCTCTGCACCTCTGCCAAATACTCTTGCATTCACCTCTCACCACACCATCCATGTACACATTAAACAGCCATGGTGGCATCACACACTCCTGTCTCACACCTGTCAACACAGGGAACCACTCACTTATCTCATTCTATACTCTTACACATACTCTGTTGTTCACATAAAAACTCTTCAATGCTTCCAACAACTTTCCACCCACCCCATACATTACCACCACCTGCCACAACGCCTCTCTATCGACCCTGTCACACGCCTTTTTCAAATCCAAGAAAGCCAAACAAACATCCTTGCCTTTTGCGAAATGTTTCTCACACACCTGTCATACTGCAAACACCTGATCCACACATCCTCTTCCTTTCCTGAAACCACTCTGCTCCTCCATCACCATCTCATCCGTTCTTCCTCTCACTCTCTTAATTAAGGCTCCTCCATACAGCTTACCCGGCACAGACAACAAAATGATACCTCTCGAATTGCTACATTCATACTTATCACCTTTACCCTTAGACAATGGCACCACACATGCACTACACCAATCAACAGGAACCACACCACATAAAAAGCATACATTCAACAAGCGTACTAACCGATCAATCATAGCCATGCCACCTTTCTTCAAGCATTCAGGAGTACAACCATCCAACCTAGGCGCCTTCCCCCCTTTCATTTCTTTCACTGCCTCTTGCCCCCTATATTTGTTTGTTTGTTTGTACATGATTCAAATTGAATCTTTTCTTCCGGCGCCGTCACGAATGGCAGCCACTCCAGCAGCTCCCGTGTTATTTTCGATTGTTCTCGATTGTTCTCAGCTCAGGGATGCTGCTGGAAATGTGAATTTCCCTTCGGGGATGAACAAAGTATCTATCTATCTATCTATCTATCTATCTATCTCCCACGTTTCCACAGTCTTTCCATTTAAATCCCCCAACACAGGAATTCTCCCCATACCACAGATCGCCTCGACTCTCACTTTTCTCCCATCCTCCACATTCAGCAACTCCTCAAAATACTCTGCCCACCTCGTTCTGACTGCATTACCGCTAACCAGCAATCTACCATCCTTATCTTTCATTTTCTCTTCCTTTCCAGACTTGCTCTTTCTTAGTCTTTTCACTTCTTTCCAGAACACTTTTCTCCTTTCCTCAAAGTTTATTCCTATCTTTCGACACCATTCATCATTTGCTTTCCTTTTCGCTGCTTCCACTACCGCTTTTACCAACGTTTTCTTCACTTTATACCTTTTATACGCATCACTACTCTTATCTTGCAGCCACTCCTCAAAGGCACGTGTCTTCTCTGTCACAACCTCTGAGACCTCATCATTCCACCATTCATTTCCATTCCTAATACCTCGACCAACTTTTCTCATTCAACACACTTCTTTCACACTCCTCAACACTGCCTCTTTAAAGCACTTCCATTCCATTTCCAGACTCTCCACTTCTCTTCTACTAATTTGTTCATACTCTTCCCCTATCCTCTCTTTAAACTTTCTTCCCTTTTCTGACTTATTCAACTGACATTTGCACCTCTTCCCTCACACTCTTCCTACAACTAGTCCTCCACGATTCATTTACTATCAGTTTTCCTTCCACATAAAAATGATCAGACATATCACTCATTTCACCTCTGTAAACATGCACATCCAACAATCTATTTAAGGGGTCGGTCACACAGACATTTACGGCTGAATCACGGCCAGAAATGTCTGCCTTTGAGGCAGACGCTATTGGACGCATTGAGTTCGCCATTCAGACGAGTTACGGCAGTGCATAACACGAGGTCGGAAATTTGCGCGCGGGTGGCAGCGCGAAAAAATTTTGCGCAGTTCAATTCTTGAGAGCGCGTGGACACAGTCTTTGACGAGTTTATCGAGGCTGGACCGCGGCCGTAAACTTCTGGCCGTGAAGCAGATGTCGTTGGGCGCTGTTGAACGTTTTGAGACCGCCATATAGACGAGATAGAGCAGTGCTTTACTCGCGGTCGGAAATTTTCACGTGGTTGGCCGCGTTCAAAACTTTTGAGCTGCTCAAAAGTTTGAGCACGTCTTAAACCGCGTGCCGCACACGTGGTCAACACGAGGTAATGACGCGGAAATGACGCGGAACGACGTGCTCTGGCCGCGGCCAGGGCGTAGTTACACATGGGTAGGACGGGAAATTTCAGCGGGTAATCGTGGGCGGAGCATGGTAATAGCATGTTCTGCGCCTGTATCGCGGTGTTATTACGTGAAATTAGCGTGTTACGCGTGTGACAGTCAAACGCCTTTCTCCGCGTATATACAGCGCGATTTGCCGAGCACACCATTGTGCTCGTGACGTCAAGGGGGTGAACATGGATCACCGTCAGCGTAGTTTCTCTTCATTTCGAATAAATCTTTCGGTGCATTAACAATGGTCGTAGCAAGGCTTTGATGCTAGGTCCCTAGCTTGGCCTTTTGGCCGAGAGTAAGAGTCCCGGCTCCTAAGCTTTGTAACGTGTTATGAACTGATCGATAATGAATAATTAGAAAAATAGATAAAACATTTACCCTCAATAAACCCCTCACCGTCAGCGTAGTGATCTCGTCTTAACCCATATTTATTCCTTGACATTTCTTTTCAAGATAATAAAATAAATATGATGCCATAGCTTGAAATCTTGATATTCACGGGACTGTGTCTAGAGCATTTATGAATTCTACAGCCCGACAAATACATTCCTGCCGAGATTTGCATTTCCTCGCTTCTCCAACTATTTATACCTCGTTTAATCTCATTTATAGGAAATGTAATGGCGAACATATAACCAAATTCACTTCGTCTTGCAATCGTTGGGAATGTAATACAACATAATCCATTCCGTCTTTATTTTTGTTGTGAACGTAATCGAACGGAAAATCCTTCCCCCCTCGCGTGAACGCGCATTCTGCTGCGCTTTCATCAGAAGCGATCGTATTCTATATTAAAAGCTTATTAAAACAATAAAGCGAGCTAATTATAATAATTGGGAGATCCTAGTCTATATAACGCGTTTATTTAAACAATAAAGTGCGATCGTATTCTACAAAATGCGTTTGTTAACGCGGATGAAAAGGTCAAAAGCGATCGCAGCAGAATGCAGAAATTACGCGATGAGGAAGCGGAACAGTCGCCGGCGTCTTTTTTCCGGCCATACCACAGACGAACGGCGGGTTGTCAAATTTTGCGCATTTTCCATCCCGGGCAACCACGGGCAAAAAAAAAACGCAAAATTTTAGCCGTGATTCAGCCGCAAATGTCTGTGTGACCGGCCCCTAACATCCCTTTTCTAACCACTACATAATCCATCAGTGCTCTCTCCAAAATTTTACCACCATCCACTCTGACAAAGGTATACTTATTCTTGTCCCTCCTTTTAAACAATGTATTTGCAATCACCAACTCATTTTCCACACATAACTCAATCAATTTCTTCCCACTATCATTTCTTCCTTGTACTCCATATCTACCAACCACATTTTCAACCATTCCATCACCCACTCTAGCATTCAGGTCACCTAGTATTACCACTCTCCACACTTCTTTCGCACTTGCCACACATTCAAACAAATCCTTCCAGAACCCGTCTCTCCCCTCAGCACTTCTTTCTGAACCAGGTCCATATGCACTTATAAACATCTATACTTCTACACCCCACTTTAACCTTAACCACACCAAACTGGAAGATATCTCTTTCCACTCCACCAGTTTTTCCTTTACTTTCTCACTCACAAGCACAGCCACTCCTTCTCTAGCATGTCCACCCGTGACTCCAGACTTTCTACCATACATACCTCCAACCTGTAATTCACCCTTTCCTTTCATCTTTGTTTCACTCAAGGCTAACACATCAACCTTCCTTTTAGTCATCAACCATCCTCTTTCTTCCACTCCGTCGCTTTACTTCCACATCCTCTCACATTTAGTGACCCTATAACTAGGGTTTGAAGGACCTTTTGGTGTCCTGTCTCTTAAGGAGTAGAGATAGAGAGAAGAGGATCCCCAGCCCTCTCGCTCTCTCCACTTTAGTCGCCTCTTACGACACGCAGCGGACCACGGTGTAAGAATTCTCACACCTCCCAAAGGAAGAAAGGCCCCTCACCACAGGACATCACTGAAAGATACTTGTCCAAAATGTGTACCTTTCGCTTTTGATTGAGCAAAATTAATAATCTTCCTGCATCTTAAAGCCTCAAAGTGTAATATTTGACCTCGCTGTATTGTCTAATGCGAACGCAAACCAGTCCCAAAGAGGCCAGCGTAGCAGCAACCTTAAGGCCTGGTCACACAGCCTTTCGCGTCTGTATCGCGGGTAAAATTTTGGGATTTTTTTTGCCCGTGGTGGCCCGCGGTGGAAAATGTGCAAAATTGGCCGGCGACTGTTCCGCGTCCTTATCGCGGGTAACCGCGGCTGCATCGCTGTGCCGCCCGCGGCTACCCGTGGTCTAAATTTTTGAGCAGCGCAAAACTTTTTCGCGCGGCCAACCGCGTGTGAATTTCTTACCGCATGTAAAGCACGGCTGTATCGCGTCTGTATTGCGATCTCAAAGCGTCCAACAGCGTCTGCTTCACGGGCAGAAATTTCTGGCCGTTATTCAGCCGCGATACGCCTGTGAAAGGCTGTGTGACCGGGCCCTTAGGTAAAGATTCAACTATGTAAAAGATATACAAATTTCTGGATCTATGATTTTTTTTTATCAAAATTAAAATAGGTTTGATAGTTCATGTTATTTTGCCCAAGATTTAAATGAACGTTTTCTAGGAGGCAATAAATACTACACACTGTCCCTTTGACAAATGAAAAGGACAAAATCCTAATGCAGTTGTTTATGCAAATGAACATTTGTGACAAATACTTTTCTCAATCAGCGCTCAACGCTTGGCCATCTTGGCTAAGAAGTTGGACTTCCTGGCCAAACATTCCTGCGTCAACCACAGTCAACTGGAGGAACTTGTTAAGGTGAGATACATTTTAATTAGTCCTATTGAAGTATAAGCTTTAAAACTTTAACTCAAAATGTAAAGCCATAAAGCTGCTTTTCCTCTTGAATGAAAGTTTTAAAGAAGGCAAGTTGAAATCTGGGCGGCACAGCGGCTAGGTGGATGGCGCACTGCCCCATAGGACAGAGGTACAGGATTCGTGCAGAGTTTGCATGTTCTCCCCATGCTTGCTAGACTTCCCGCAGGGCACTCCAGTTTCCTCCCACATTCCCAAGACATGCATGTCAGGTTGATGGTCCTGTCTTAATTGTCCCTAGGAGCACATGAGTGAGTTGTCTGTCTCTGTGTGCCCTGCGACTGGCTGGCAACCAGTTCAGGGGGTCCCCTGCTCACTGCCCGAAAATGGCTGGGATGGGTTCCAGCACCCCTGCTACCCTAATGAGGATCAGCAATGCAGAAGTTGGATGGATTTCATTTGTGCAAGTTACCACTACAATGATAGCAGCACCATTGAAATCTTACTTTCAAAGGTGGTGAAAAAAATATCTATTCTGATTTTGTGTTTGTGATCAAATCCTTGCATGGAAATTAAACCAGTTCATTCTGTGTGTCAACTATGACTTTAGAAAATGATTACTGTTGTAATCACAATAGAAATCACATTTTTGTAAAAATTTCTTTGACAATGTCTGAAAATATCTGAAGAAAAACTTAATTATTTTGCAAACCATTCAAAGCAGTTTTAAACTCACACCTTGCACAACATCCTACATGACAACAACCTAATTTCATCATTTTTTTCCTACAATTTTTTTCACCTTTTCTCCAGTCTAGCACTCCAAATCCACAAAGTCGATTTTTTTTCCATGTGTTAGTTAAAGATGTGTCTGCCTGTCTTTCTCACTCCAGCAAGTCGTATCGGCCATTCGCTCTGGAGTTAACCCCGGTGGGACGCTGACCAATCTCAGCAGCCTTTGGGACCTAAGCTCCGCCTTCTTTTTCGCTGGGACCGTCATCACCACCATTGGTAGGATACACACACACACACAAATGCTCTTTTTGTGTAACAAAGACTAAATTCTGCAAGAAAACGAGGACGACGCTTTTGTCATCGATCCAAGATCTGCTCCCTGCGAGTAATCAAATTAGTGCTCTTTCAGATTATCAATTTACTGTGTGTGTTTGTAGGCATGTGCACTGTTACTTTCGTCTTTGATACATCTTTCCATAATTGGTTATTGTTTCTTAATTTTCTGATTTTGTTTGCAGAAGCCAGTTACCGTATTTTCAGGACCATAGGCGCACTAAGTGAAAGGGCGCAGTCTCCGTACCTGGTTGCATTTCGGTATTTAATACGACAGAGGGCGTGGGTGCCCTCTGCTCCCCTCGTGCATACAAGGTGTTTTATTACATTCCCCCAAAAAGATGCAATGATGCTTTAGTAACATTTGTGCGAGGGGGGACATTTCATGGAGGAGGACGAGGGCATTTTTCACCACAACACAGACAAGCATTCAAGTGTGCGTTTTTAAAAACACAGCGGTAACAAAACTGACTTTTGTTGTGGTTTATTCACAGTGTTGAAAAGGATTTTGGGGTTATTCTTTTTGTGCCGCAATTACCTTCAAAAAATAGGCTGATTTTGCAGACGCAAGGGCTGCTTTATAATTTAAGAAAAATGTCACAAAAAACTGCTAACCAAAAGTTCACAGATTAATTTCTATTCAGCTCAATGAGCATGTGCATGGTAGAGGGAAGGGTGTTTTGTTTGCAGAGATCCGGCCACCTCTACCACTCAGCCAATCAAATTGCTCTGTGTGCTTAGCTGGTATTTTGGGGTGTTAACAGTTTGTTCTGTGTTTTTTTTTATTATAAAGTGTCTCAACAGTGAATATACATTATTCAATGAGATTCCATATAAAATATTCTTTAGAGATGTACAGCCAAAAAGGGGGTCTGTTGTTGTGACATCTTGATTGTAAACAGTAGTTGTGACAGTGCCTTTTACATACTGGACCGAACATTTTAATTCAAAAATATAACCTCGACTTGGAGCACTTCGGAATTGGTGGAAAGGAAGAAATTTGCACAAGATACATTTTATTTCCGAGCCATATGGACTCCTGATAAGAGCCATACAGTGGAACCTCGGTTTTCAAACGCCTCTCAGTTCGAACAAATCGGAGTCCGACCAAAAATTTCGAGAAATTCTTGCTTCGCTGTTCGGTCAAAAAATCGGAGTTCGAACGCCGGTAATGCGTGAGTGCGTATACTAGGGTGCGGAGCTGAGCGGCGTACAGATGTAGATCGCTCTTTTCGTGACCAACTGTTATCGCGTGCGGGCGTGCTTCGTTTTGCTTTCGCTTTTAATATAGGTGTACGAAGTGTTTTAGCCCCTAATTGTGCCTCCGAAGAAAGTCAGTGCAAGCAGCAAAGTTGCTACAGGTGAAAAAAGAAAAGTAGTGCGTACAACTATTGCATTTAAGAAAGATATAATAGCATCCCTCTCCCCACCGTCCACCTGCGCCTTCTGCTGACCACCACAAAGGTAAGAAATCCTATTCATAATTCTTTTCTTTATCCTTTTTTAAATTTTTACACGTTCATGTTAGCATAATCTTTCGTAGGGAAGATTACGACAACGCGAACGTACGATTATTTTGGGTTAGCTTTATGTTTACGTTAAACATTCAAGGTAAATATTAAGGGTGTTGGAACGGAGCCCCCTTTCCAATGAACCGCTCACCACTTGTTGTGGAGACCCGGGTGCTAAATGACTTGTAAACGACCTGATTTTTTTATTTTTACACGTTCATGTTAGCGTAATCTTTCGTACGGAAGATTACGATAACGCGAACATACGATTAGCCTGGGATAGCTATATGTTTGCTTTAAACATTCAAGGTAAACATTCAAGGTGTTGGAACGGATTAAAACGATTTACATTATTCTTAATGGGAAAAATGATTTCGGTGATCGAACAAATCGGTTTTCGAACAGGGTTCTGGAACGGATTATGGTCGAGGATCGAGGTTCCACTGTATTTGGCTCATAAGCAATAGGTGGCTGACCAGACATACATCCTTGTTGTTTTGTTTTGAGGCCATACTCCACTTATTGACTTGATTCTCCCAGAATAGTTTCAAGACCCCTTGTCAATTCTCAAACGACCTGTGTTTTGTGATTCACCTTTTGAAGTACACGTTGGAATCAAAAGATCCAAAAAATTGAAGTGCACTAATTTAGTGCTTTTATCTATGCTAGTTGGTGCTCAAAGTGCTTTGGAAACACTCAAATGTACCCATACTCTACATTAATTTTGCCAAAGTAGTCTTATGCCTTGCAAGAAGCTGCCGTTTCTACTCAAAATTGGGGTTCGGTATTTTGCTCACAGACAGTTTAGGGTGGTCAAGGTATCAGGTCAGATTCCCAAGTTTCGAGTCACACTGTGGCAGCCATCAAAACAACAGTAACAATAATTATTGGTTTTAGATTTAAAAATAGGAGCGCGAAGAGGAAGAACTCAGAGTAAAACAATGGCGAAAAGATGAAAACAGCAAAGTTGAAGAATGCAAAAATCCAAAATAGGAATACTAAGCGAAGACAACAATAACAATTATGATTCTGAAATAAACATGGTATAAAGAGGAATAACATAAAGCGTAAAACAGGGACAAAGACAAAACAAGACTTATTATGCAAACACAAGAAATACAGAAACAAAAAAGAGGAATACCAGGTGAAGACGACAATGACCGTATAAACGATAGAAAAGGAGTAAAATAGAGCAAGACGAATACAAAAAGGACAAAAACAAGCAAAGATGAAGAATACGAAACTTAAAGGAGAAATCCAAATTCAAAGCAAAGACTATAAATGTGATAGTACATTAAAAATAGAAGAAAGGGAAGAAAACAAAGAGTAAGACAAAGACTAAATGGACAGAAAGCAAAGACAGATAATACAAAAATGAAAAAGAAAAAGAAGATGCAGAAGCCAAAGAAGTACATGAAAAAGGTCACAAAGACAAAACAAAGAACAAGGAGAATACAAAGACAATTTAAAAAAAAAGAAAAGACGCAAAGGACAAAGAAGACGAAAATAAAGATGCAGAAGACCAAGACTAAGATAAGGGAGAAGAAGGTGAAGAAAACAACAAAGAATAATAAAACATAAAAGACAACAAAGAAAATGAGCACAAAAATAAGCATGTGAAGAAGATATGAAAAAAAGAATACAAAAACAATACGAGGAAAACTAGAAAGAAGACGGAGAAAAATAACAACCCAAGGACTTTAGCCTGCATGTAGACGCAGTCAATGAACAGACCAAGGCAGAATAACTGCGAAACTGAAATGACAACAAAATACAACTGGCCGACACACAAGAGGCTCAAGAAGGGTACGGAAAGAATCAACAAGACACACGTGATGAAACTTGATGAGACAGAAGATGGTATAAAAGGAAACTCAAAACATCTTGTCGGTTTTGGAATGCGATTGCACTGCTGACCACTAGATGGAGATGCTATTTGTTGCTCATATATAAAAGCGAACCAAAACAGTTGTGATAATAATCATCTTTAATTTAGCTTTTTACACCTTCAGAACACAATAATACATGGATGGCCAAATCCGCTCTGGCGTCTTCTGTGCAGGCTTCGGCAACATCTCTCCTCACACACAAGGCGGAAGAATCTTCTGCATCGTGTATGCTTTGCTTGGCATTCCGCTCTTCGGCTTTCTTTTGGCTGGCGTTGGTGACCAACTGGGAAACATCTTTATCAAGATCATCGCCAGGGTGGAGAAGATGTTTGTGGTGAGTGCAGGTCAACACACCCAAGGTCCTACAAGTCTGCACGTATCTCAGGTAGCAAGTCCAAAAAAGGTGCCGTGAATTATTTAGGCTTAAGCACTCCTGACAGCAAACTTGTCACAGCAACTACAAGTACAATATGGACAACTAACAACATTGTGACGTGACGATTTAAGTCCCTGGGGCGGGGTGAGGAAAAGTGAGAGCTGTGTAGAGTAAAAGGGGCATTAATATACCACTTTAAATTGGTTCCCCTCCCGCAGTTAGTTAAGTGTGTTGAGGCCCATTTTGACTGCCAGTTTAGTCTTAAATAATCGTTTGAAAACAAGGTCCAAACAAAGTTCTTTTGTAAAAATGTCACAAAATACTGCAATCGAGGATACCAATGCATTTACCTTCAGTGCAGATCGTGCTGGGCAAAGGAGTAGTGCGTGCGTGCTGTGTATTGCTCTGCCCATTCCTACTGCTCACCCAATCAATGCTCTACATTCTTTGCTAGAGTTTCTGGGTAAAAAAAATGTTTTGGGAAAACCTTGTTCTGTGGCTTTTTCTCATTAAGTGTCTCAACAATTAACATAGATTTTCTTAACGAACTTCCCTCTAAACGATTACTCTGCGATTTACAGCCACAATAGGGTCTGTTGGTGTGACAACTTGACTCTAAACCCTTTTTCAAAGAGTATTGCCTTGGCTTCACCTGTATGACATTCTGTTCAACATGGAATAAATATATTAATAAGTTGTACAAGTTATATTTTATCTCTTAGTCATATGTACCGTATTTTCCGCACTATAAGGCGCACCTAAAAGTCTTAATTTTTTCCAAAAGCTGACCATGCGCCTTATAACACAGTGCGCCTTATATATGGCTCAATATTAAATTCGCAAGGTCTCGCAACTTACTCAACAGCCGCCGACTCGATTTTACCCCGAACGTGGAGTAGTCCGCGGTGTATGCTGGGATTTATATACCGATGTTTCATTGGCTAACCAATGTGTCAATCATCATTTGAATCGATCACTATTGGCTGAAGTTATTCGGAGCCTCGGATTGGCTAGATGGCCAAAACAAACCCTGCAATCGGCCGAGTTTAGCAATGGCGTAGCAAGTCCGCGGTGTATGCTGGGATTTATATACCGACGTTTCATTGGCTAACCAATGTGTCAATCATCCGTTAAATCGATCGCTATTGGCTGAAATTATTCGGAGCCTCGGATTGGCTAGAGGGCCAAAACAAACCCTGCAATTGGCCGAAAAAGATGTGTCGATCATCCGTTAAATCGATCGCTATTGGCTGAAGTTATTCGGAGCCTCGGATTGGCTAGATGGCCAAAACAAACCCTGCAATCGGCCGAGTTTAGCAATGGCGTAGCAAGCTTGCTAAAGTACGCCATAAAGAAACATGTTTCATTAGTCTGTATTTCTAAATATTCTACTCTCCTGGATTTACTTCACTCACGGTTGTAAGAAGACCATGATTGCGTATCATTATTGAACGTGAGAACTTAGGTGAGTTATGCGGCTTTATATTTTCCCGGTATCTTGTTTTAGAACGATCTTGATGTTGCTGTGATGAGTTGAGTGAATTAAACTCAATTCTAAGTGTTTATTGTCATATGCACAGTAAAGTTGTGAGCGAAAAAGAAAATAGAAACATAGAAATGTTTGGCATTTCTTGAATCCCAAGACTTCAACCTTCCGAATGATATTTGAAATGACGCATTTAAGTGACATCGTACGGACACCGCATCCGCACGTGTCTACGACACGTATTTGCTTCTTTGCAAGCTTTGGGAATGTTAAGGGGGTAATCAGTTTGACTGAATCATCTGACTGTTTTGTCGACGTTCCCATTGTAGCGCCTTATAATCCGGTGCGCCTTATCTGTGGAAGATATAGGACCAAAAACTATTTTTTGGGAGTGCGCCCTATAACCCGGTGCGCCCTATAGTGCGGAAAATACGGTACTCATAAAAAGAGCCATTTTGGGCTCACGACCCACAGGTTTCTGACCCCTGGGCTAACAGAAACACAACAAATGTTTGGTGAATTTCTCATACACAAGACTCAGCTCTCAATTCATCCATCAATGGTAAATGGTAAATGGTCTGCATTTATATAGCGCTTTTCAAGTCAATAAAGACCTCCCAAAGTGCTTTACAATGTGCTTCACTCTTAATCACTTGAATATTCGCCAAAACTACCTGGCATAGTACAAAAATCACTGGGAGTAAAAAAAAAAAAAACTAGCAAATTCCCATTGGAGGGCCCATTGTCTGATTTACAAACCACCATGCATTAGAACAAAAATAAATAAAACATAGCCTATTGCCCGAAGATAGCTGGGATGGGCTCCAGCACCCCCGCGACCCTACTGAGGATAAGCGGTCCAGATGATGGATGGATGGATGGATATTTAAGAGTCAACAAAATAAGGATAAAATACAAAACAAATTTGACCTTTTTGTGCTCAACAAATTTAAAGTCAACAACACAGAATCCCTGAAAAAAATGCATATTTACCAATCTCAAGAGAAAAAAGTTGTCTCAGAGAGAACCAGCTGTTGATTGGTGGGGAGCCAGTTTCCTTCTTACACTTCTAATAGCCGGCTCATTAAAAACGATTTGTTCATGAGCGATACAAATTGGGGTGCAGTCAAATATAGTGCTCACATTTTTCAGCAATCAGCTCTCATTTGTCCTTTCTTTCGGAGCATTGGTAAATACAATTTTCCTAATCACTATATAACTATATGGTAATTGCTATTTTCAATGGTGACATGATCAAAAAAGACGAGACATAAATAATCCTGAGGAATTTTGAAAACGGCGTCGCTTGCAAGGGCGCACTGCTGTTCTGCAGCCAAAGTAACACACTGCTTTTGACCGTCAGTAACGATAACGGTGTTGCAAAAGCGGAAAAAATAATGAGTTAGATGACCCGGTTACTGAAAAATATCGCTGATATTTAACGGCGTTATTTACAACAACGTTATTCGTAATAAGTGGGTAGTAACAGAGTACAATTACTTCGTTATATTTACTTGAGTCAGTTTTTGTCACGAGACCGGACCAGATCAGAGGCAGGAGGGAGGAAGGATGAACTCAATCGCGTAACGATCAGATACTTTTATTAAGGAAATAAAAGTCGTCCAACACTCAAGGACAAAACAAAACAAAAACAGGCTTACAGGCAAACAGAAACTCGGACTAGGAATACTCACAAAACAGGCTTTTACTCAGAACGGGCAAACACAGGATTCCTCAAGTCAAACAGAACAGATTAATGCAGAACAGAAAACGCAATGAACCAGCAACCGGCAATACCCAAGACCCGCCCTTAAGAAGCACACACCCAAATTAGACGATATGCTTCAGCCGGTGCCCAGGGGGTGGGGCCAGCCGGTCGCCACGGCGACCATGCTGGACATGACAGTTTTGGGAAATTTTAAACTTCTAGGAGTAATTTTAAATCCTTATACTTTTACTTGAATAAATTTGTGACAAAAAAACGGTACTTTTACTCTGCTACATTAGACAACATTGAAGTCGTTACTTACAATAATCATTAATAAATCCCCTCCACGTAAGTACTGTACGCGTCTGTCTTTATCCTCCGACAGGCACTACCATGTTTTACCAATCAAACGTAGCAGCCTCGTCACGGGCGAAAATTTGTTTATGGATGAATCAGATGGAAGATGTCGCTTAGCAATTCCAACTACGAAAACACAGAGGAGCAGGAGCACCCCTAGCCTCACATCAAAAGCATGTTCCCCTGAAGAAGGGTGCGAAACACTCGCTACATATGCAATGTCTCCTTTGTTTGCCTAAACAAACGGAGATTTCTGCATTCAAGAATTCAACATCGAATTTGAGGAAACAGGTAGCGGTCAGATTCCTAAATTCTAATCTCAACTTTACTTTGGTTTTATTTGGTATTTATTACTTTCTTGTGTTATTCTTGTTTTATTATTGTCTGATATTCGGAACAGCAAACTTGGGTGTCCTTAAAGCTGCTTTGAAGTCAAATGTATTATTATCCTCAACCATCCAGCGTTTTTGAGTCGAGCTTTCTGTTTTAAAAATTATTTTTACATTAAATACGTATTAAAAATTTAGCCTCTCTCACACACACACACACACACACACACACACACACACACACACACACACACACACACACACACACACACACACACACACACACACACACACACATGCACTTCTGATTAATCCCACGATAGCAGTGTCATTGGCAAACTTCTGCAAGTGGCAGGACTCAGAGTTGTACTGAAAGTCCGACGTATACAGGGTGAATAGGAATGGAGAGAGCACGGTCCCCTGCGGCAATCCTGTGCTGCTAACCAGTGTCCGATGTACAGCCCCCCTGTTTCACATACTGGGGTCTGCCTGTCAGGTAGTCCATAATCCATGCTACAGGGTGTGAGCTTACTCCCATCTCTGTCAGTTTACCACTAAGTAGCAGAGACTGTATGGTGTTGAAGGCACTGGAGAAGTCAAAAAATGTAATCCTCACAGCACCCTTGCCCCTGTCCAGGTGAGAGAGGGATCGGTGTAGCATGTAGACTATAGCATCCTCCACTCCCACCTTCTCCTGGTAGGCAATTTGCAGAGGGTCCGCATGGCGGACCTGTGGCCTCAGGTGGTGCAGCAGCAACCGCTCAATGGTTTTCATCACATGTGAAGTCGTTGAGTTCTTCAAGTCTTGATTTCTTTGGGACTGGGATGATGCAGGATGTTTTCCACAGCTGTGGGACCCTCCCCTGTTCCAAGCTCAGGTTGAAGATGAGCTGTAGAGGGTCTCCCAGCTACAACGCACAGGCCTTCAGCAGTCGGGAGGATACTCCATCTGGACCAGCTGCCTTTCTTTTGCAGCCTCCTCAGCTTTCCACACACCTGGGCTGCAGTTAGCTTGAGTGGGGGATGTCCTCCTCCATGCTGGTGTCCAGAGGGTGAGGGACAGCTGCAGTACTCAGGGGTGAGGACGAGTTGGGGTGGTCAAACCTGTTGAAAAAGTTGTTTAACTGGTTGACTCTCCCCACATCTACTGCCACACCCTGCTTGGTGCTGCAGCCAGTAATGGTTTTCATCCCCTTCCAAACCTCCTTCATGCTGTTGTTCTGCAGCTTTTTCTCCAACTTCCTCCTGTACTGCTCCTTTGCTTCCCGGAACTGGACTCTGAGCTCCCTCTGTACTTGTTTTAGCTCCTGCTGATCACCATCTTTAAAGGCCCTCTTCTTTTGGTTCAGAAGGCACTTGATGTCGCTCGTGATCCAGGGTTTGTTGTTGGCATAGCGGCGTACAGTTTTTACAGGAACAACATTGTCCATACAGAAGTTAATGTAGTCAGTAGTGCAGTTTGCCACCTCCTCAATGTCCCCACTGCTGGACCTTAGCAGGACATCCCAGTCGGTACGTCCAAAGCAGTCTCTCAGAGCCTGCTCTGCCTCAGAAGACCATTTCCTGAATGAGCGTGTGGTTGTTGGTAGCCTCCTCACTTTTGGCTTGTGATGAGGTTTAAGCAGAATGAGGTTGTGGTCTCCTTTCCCAAGGGTAGGCAGTGGCATAGCGCTGTATGCGTCCTTAATGTTTGCATACAGTAGGTCAATAGTCGACTTTAATAAGGCATGTTTAAGGACTGTACTTCCAAAATTCTTTCAACATGTGAACTGTGCAACAAGGGGGAAAAAAACTTTGGACCGCGTATACAGCAACATCAAAAACGCATATAAAGTTTCCCCCCTCCCCCACCTAGTCTATTCCGATCACCTATGTCTGTCCCTCACCCCCTCATACACCCCCATCCGAAGAAAAACAAAGCCTGTAACGATGACAACACAAACGTGGCCTGAGGGAGCCTTCTCTCAGCTGCAGGACTGTTTTGATCAAACTTGCTGGGAAGTAATTGAACACCATGACCTCCAGAAATTCACTGACACTGTTTTATCTTACATTCGATACTGCACGGATGAAGTCACAGTAAATAAAAAAATCTAGGTCTACCCAAACCAAAAACCCTGGATGTCCAGCAAGGTGCGCACCCTCGTCAAACGCCTTCAGGTATGGAGACAAGGCTCTTTACAGTGTGGCCAGGGCTGACCTGAAGAGAGGCATTAAGAAAGCAAAGGCAGCCTACACGAGGAGGATCGAGCACCTCTTCGCTGGAAATGACCCGAGGAGGATGTGGCAGGGTCTTCAAAACATCACTAACTTCAGAGGCCACAACCTGGCAACTAGCTGCGGACCTTAATCAGTTTTTTGCTCGCTTTGAAGCTGAAAGGCCACAAACAGCCACATCACACCCACCAACAACCAGCAGCAACACACTCAGATTTCAGGAGCATGAAGTTAGGCGTGCGCTGAAAACTATAAACCCCAGGTAGGCAGCTGGCCTGGATGGAGTACCAGGGAGGGTACTCAGGGACTTTTCCGATCCGTTGGCTGGGGTCTTCACCACGATCTTCAACCGGTCCCTGTCAGTGGCAATTGTCCCACCTATCATTCCCATCCCCAAAAAGTCAGCAGTAGAAAGCCTCAACAACTACAGGCCGATCGCTCTTACGCCTGTGGTCATGAAGTGCTTCGAGAGGTTAGTGTCCCAGTACATCAAAAACTCGCTGCCACTCACACTGGACCCCCACCAGTTTGCCTACATGGCAAACCGCTCCACTGACGACGCCATAAACACAGCACTTCACACCGTGCTGAAACACCTGGACCACCGGGGAAGCTACGTTAGAATGCTCTTTCTGGACTTCAGCTCAGCTTTCAAAACCATTATCCCAGAGATCGTGGTGGAGAAACTCACACACCTAGGACTCTCTCCCTCCATCTGCCACTGGATAATGTACTTCCTCACAAACAGCCTACAGTCCGTGAAACTCGGTAACCACATCTCTCCCACCCTAACACTGAACACTGGCTCCCCCCAAGGTTGTGCATTAAGCCCCCTGCCTTTTACCCTCTACACCTCTGACTGCTCACCGACCCATCCCACAAACACAATCATTAAGTTCGCCGACGATACCACCTTGATCGGCCTCATCTCTGAAGGGGACGAGGCGGCGTACAGGGATGAGGTGGAGTCACTGTCAACGTGGTGTTCTGTAAACCACCTCATACTGAACACCACAAAAACAAAAGAACTGATACTGGACTTCAGAAGGAATGGCAGGAATCCAGCACCACTCATCATAAAAGGAGACTGTGTAGAGAGAGTCCACTCCTTCAAATTTCTGGGTGTGCACATCTCCAACGACTTCTCCTGGTCTGCAAACACCAAAGCGGTGGTAGGGAAGGCCCACCAGCGACTGCATTTCCTGAGAGTGCTCAGGAAAAACCATCTAAAACAGCAGCTGCAGGTGTCCTTTTACAAAACCACAGTGGAGAGCATTCTGACGTACTGCATTACGGTGTGGTATGCTGGGTGCAGAGCAGCAGACAGAAAAACGCTCCAGAGGGTCATCAAAACAGCCCAGAAAATCGACGGTTGCTCTCTGCCCAGTCTGGAGGACATTGCCTGCTCTCGCTACCTCAGCAAAGCAGAAAACATCATCAAGGACTTTTCTCACCCTGGCCACCACCTCTTCAACCTGCTGCCTTCTGGCAAGCGCTACAGGTCACACAAAACAAAAACAAACAGACTCAGAGACAGTTTCTACCCCAGAGCCATTACCACCCTAAACACAGAGCGCACAAAAAACTGAAAAACTCTTGCAAAACACTACCTCATACGGACGTAAATGGTACTCATGTCTATGTTTCTTGCACAATGTTTTCTGCTCACCTTGCACAATGTTGACTATCTTTTTTTGTACTATGATGACCATTTTTGCACCAAATGCATATTGCACAAACCCTTACGATACCAAACTGTATGTAACATCCTACATGCCGACATTTCTTGTGTAAATTTTGTGTAAATTATAACTATAACCTTATCCTCCTTGTTTTATAACCTTATCTTCTCTGTTCCTTTATATTCTTGGGTTTTTTACCTCACTGTGATTGTGAGAACTTGAGTGTCATGCCCAATTTCGTTGTCACAATATGTTAACCCATTTTGTAACAATGACAATAAAGGTATATTCTATTCTATTCTATTCTAGTCCTATTTCCCCTGGTTTTGCAGTCCACATACTGGACCAAAGAGGGCAGGTTGTATCAAGAGTCACGTGATTGAAGTCCCCAGAGATTAACATGGCGGCCTCAGGGTGTTGTGTTTGTAGCTTGGCCACAGCGAAGTGGATGACGTCACATGTTACTTCAGCATCAGCGCGCGGTGGAATGTAAACAATAACAGCAATGGCGTGTCCAAACTCTCTGGGCAAGTAATAGGGACGCAGACTTACAGCCAAAAGTTCGACATCACGGCAGCAGATAGAAATCTTTGTGTTTACATGCCCCAGGTTACACCACCTCCTGTTCACGTAGATAGCGACGAGACGAGAGACCCTTATAGTCAGTAGGGATTAGGGTTAGAGACAGGGTTAAGGTTAGGGTTTGGCTCGGGGTTACGGCTAGAGTTATGATGATGAATGAAATGATCTGCATTTATATAGCGCTTTTCAAGTCAATGACTTCCCAAAGCGCTTTACATTGTGCTTCACATTTCCCAATAGCGGCCGTGATCTGTGCAGCCATGTAAGGCGCTAACCTGCTTATTGGGGGTATTGGGGGTTCAGTGTCTTACCCAAGGACACTTCGGCATGTAACACGGACAAGCCGGGATTCGAACTGGGATCCCTTAATCCTAAAACGATCGCTCTACCTCCTGAGCTACTGCCGCCCCCAAGCTTAAAGCACCTGGTATTCCCAGGCGGTCTCCCATCCAAGTACTAACCAGGCCCGACCCTGCTTAGCTTCCGAGATCGGACGAGATCGGGCGTGTTCAGGGTAGTATGGCCGTAAGTTATTGTTTTAGTTAGGGTTAGGGTTACAGGTTAGAGTTTTTAAGTTCAGGGTTTGGGTTTAGGATTAGAGTCATAGTCAGTAGGGCTAGGGAATTGGGTTAGGGTTAGAGATAGGGTTAGGGTTAGAGTAAGGGTTAGATTTAGGGTTAGAGTTAGGGTTAGGTGTTCGGGTTAAGGTTTAAACAACCACCAAAATTGATTTGCAGTGTCACCTCCCCAATGTTAGCGTTAAAGGTTAGGGTTAGAGTTAGGGGCTAGGGTTAAGGTAAGGGTAAGGGTATGGGCAAGTCGGGTTAGGTGTCAGGGTTTATGGTTATGGTTAGGGTTACAGATTGGAGTTTTTAGGGTTATGGTTCGGGTTATAGTTAGTAGGGTTAGAGTCAGAGTTAGGGTTAGATGCAGGGTTACGAGTTAGGTTTAAGGTTTAAACAACCACCAAAATGTATTTGCATTGTCAATTTTATACTTCCCCAAAATAACATTATTTGTCTGTAAACTCTCTTGTTAAAAACAAAAACAAAAAACTGAAAGGTCAAACTTCTAGTTGTGGTCTGAAGCTTTTTTGACCCAAGTTTTTTTTTTAACAACTTTAACTTGTGACTTTCGATTTCACCAATTTTTGATATAGCAACCACATTTCCAAATACAACAAAGTTTCAATTAAATTGTTGTTTTCGTGGTAGCCCTATTGTAAAGCCTAAATAACGAAAGATGAAGAATTTGCTAAGAGAGATTGAGTAAAGTGCGTTTTCCACCCAGCATTGGAATGTGAGTCAGACGAAAATCCGGGTTATCTCCACTTTGCTGTTCGTGCTCTTCGGCTGCTTGCTGTTTGTGGCACTCCCGGCAGCCATCTTTCAACACATAGAGGGCTGGTCGACGCTGGAGTCGCTTTACTTTGTGGTCATCACTCTGACCACCATCGGGTTTGGGGACTTTGTGGCAGGTACACAACAACCCAAAAAAGTTCTAATAAGTACCCTATTGATGCGCAATGATGCCAACGCTCCCTCCTCTGCTTACAGGCGGGTCGGAAATCGAGTACTTGGACTACTACAAGCCAGTAGTGTGGTTCTGGATTTTAATTGGACTGGCCTACTTTGCAGCCATCCTCAGCATGATTGGAGACTGGTTGAGAGTCATTTCCAGGAGGACCAAAGAAGAGGTTCCGTTCTCATTATCTTACTTGATTATCATGTTCAATACAGTGTTGAATAGCTACGGTATATATACCCATCGAGGCCTACTTCACATAAAGTAATTTTGAGTTTTTTATTGCCTTTATGTAGGGTGTAATTAATACGGTAGATCCAACAGCGCTTGTCCTCAGTCAATCTGAACGTGAAGATGACGACAGCCGGTGGCTGCCAATTTAGGTCGTCCGTCTTTGTATTACATCTGATCCACACGCGTGTACAATGGTACCTCTACTTACGGATTTATTTCGTTCTGGGAGTAGATTTTTAACCTGAAACATTTGTCCTTTGTATCACAAATGGTCCAACGATGTGGCTGGGGCACTTGTAACGTTGATCAGAGCTATCCGGAACGATTGGTAGGGGTGAAGTTCATCTCTTTTCCTCAGCCAAAAACGAATTTGGAGTAGTGTTTGAAGTAGATTAAGGCATGCTGTCGCCCTCACGTTCAACTCAACGTTACAATGATTGATGGGAACCGGAACAAGGTAATTTATTCTACAGTAAAAGTTTTAGTTTTTTATTAAATTAAAGTTTATGCTCACAGCATGACATGTAGCTCCTCTCTGCCACGTTAATTTAGTATGTTACCATGAAAAAGAAACCTGGACACCCCTTAAAAAAATCCGTAAGGGGTTCGTTCTGTCATGTGTTATGAATTTATAAAGTTATCTGCAAAGACGGCCTAAAGGAAACTTTGTTACTTTTATAGCCCTAGACGCACCAAAAAATAAGAGTGAAGTGACAGATCTAAAACTCATTAAGGTCTGATAAAAGGGAAAACAATAAAGTTTAGATACAATGCTTTACATTTGCAGTAAGATTCTGTCAGAGCGGACAAATCTGAATCAATTTCTATGTAAAGTTAGTAGAGGGCTGAACACTTCCTCATATATCGCCAACATTTTGCATCCACCCTTAAAAGTTTTTTTGCATCTTTGGACACTTTAATGCCACGAATATAACTCTGTATATGATAATCTACAGACTGCACAGCGGCTGAGTGGTTTGCGCGTCCACGACACAATTCTGAAGGTCATGGGATTGAATCCAGCTACCAGCCATCCTGTGCGGGGTTTGCAAGTTCTCCCAGTGCTTGTGTTGGTGTCTTCCGGGCACTCCGGTTTCCAAAAACATGCATGTGAGGTTGACTGGCCAGTCAAAATTGTCCCAAGGTGTGAATGAGAGTGTATAATCTGTTTTTGCGAGTGAAACACAATCCTTCTCCAGGTTAGGGGTTAGGGGTTACAGGTTAGGGGTAAGGGTTAGTAGGGTTTTTAGGGTTAATAAAGTTAGTAGGGTAAGTAGGGTTAGGGGTTTGGGTTGTGTTTAGGGGGTTAGTGGGTTAGGGTTTGTGTTGGAGTTTAGGGTTAGGATTAGGGGGTTGGGGTAAGGGATAGGGATAGTATTGTAAGTAAAGTTAGGGTTGAATTGGGGTTAGGTTTAGGGGTATGGATTAGGGTTAATAGGGTTAGAGTTAATAGGGTAAGAGCTAGGATTAGGGGTATGTGTAAGGGCTAGTGTTAGTAGGGTTAGGGGGCTGGGGTTTAGGGTTAGAGCTAATCAGGTTATTAGGGATTAGTAGGGATAGGGGGTTAGGGTTTGAGTTGGAGTTTAGGGTTAGGATTACGGGATAAGGGGGTTAGGGTAAGGGTTAGAGTTATGTGTTATCTGTCAGGGTTCGAGTTCGTAGGGTTGGGGGTCAGAATTAGAAGGTAAGGGTTAAGGTTAGGGGTTACGGTTAGTAGGGTTAGTAGGGTTAGGGTTAGATTTAAGGTTGCAAACCTTTACACTACGGAAAAGTAATGCTATTGTTAGTGCAGTTTGTTCACACAAGATTTAGTCTCGCTTTAAAATAAAGTTCACGATTCATTGATTCACCAGGGACATAGGCTGGGGCACTTGTCTTGGGCATGCGCAGCCTGTTTTTCCTAGGTAGGGTTACAGTGCAGGTTATGGGTTATGGTTAGAGTAAGTAGGATTAGATTTAGGTTAAGGTATTTGGGTTTAAATTTAGGGGTTAGAGTTTGGGGGTAAGGGTTAGAGTTAGGGTAAGGGTAGGTGTTTGGATTAGGAGGTTACGGTTAGGTTTAGGGGTTTTAAGGGTGTATAGGGTTAGTAGGGTAAGTAGGATTAGAGTTTGTAGGATTAGAGTCAGGATTATGGTTAGATTAAGGTTAGGTTTAGTCTTAGGGGTCAGAGTTAGAGTTAGTAGGGATAGGTTTAGAGTCAGTAGAGTTAGGAATAGGGTTACGAGTTAGGGTTTAGGGTAGGGGTTTGGATTAGGGGTTAGTAGAATGAGTAGTAGACTTAATTTAGAGTTGATTGGGTTAGAGACAGGATTAGGGTTAGGTGTTACGGGGTTGGCGTTAGGTTACGCTTAGGCTCAGGGTTAGGGGTTAGAGTTAGAATTAGTAGGGTCAGAGGGTTAGGACTAGGGTAGCAAACTTTCTACAATACGGACATCTAATGCGATTGTTGGTGCGGTTTGTTGACACAAAAAGATTTAGTCTTACTTTAAAACAAAGTTAGCGATTTATCGATCCCTTAACCGCCAGGGACATAGGGCATCACTTCCTGTGGTGTGTCTAGGGCAAGTATAGCCTATGTTGTATAGGTCTGGTTTTGTCCCCCACATGAACCAGATACTACCGGTTTCCATGGATACCAGTAGCAGGAGAAGCCACCTGCTCTGACTCAGATACATGACTCAGAAGGGTTGCTTTTGTTTTCAGTGTAAAGCGTCCTCCCGCTCTTCATAGAAGATAATAAATCCTAAATTATTGGGAAAAAAACTCTTTCGTTCTATAATTTTGAGTATCACATTGTACAATACGCATAGCAACCCTTGTGGCTTTTAAATGTTTGTTTAAAACCAACTTTGTGGCGATGACGTGTCGTTCTTTTTATTTGTTACATATAAAAGGATCTCCTGTAGTTTTGTACCGATATTCAAATTATTTATGTATTTAAATTTAAAAAAAGGAATACAAATATTGACATAAAATAAATAATTTAACCGATATAGATATTGTTTCAATTTAAAAAGCTGCTCCATCATTAAACATTATACTTTGTACGTCTAAAGTAACCAAAGACTAAGATACTAGGCTCTATCCACAAATATTTTGTTTTTGTTTAAATTTGAAAAAGCAGTATATTGGTTTTTTAAAATCGTTTTTCAGAAAGGAAAATCTGTAGTCTAACGCATACAAAGTAATGTTGATGAGAATGTGACCCCCTAAAATAGCTCTAAAATGACCACGTAATTAAGCAAACGTGAACACCAACCTGCAGAAGCAGCAAAACTTTCATGTTTCTCAGCTTGTGCAATCAAAAGTGTTTTTAAATCAAACTAACACTTAGCCGAGACACTACATATCCATTTTATCTTTGGGCTTCGAAGTACTCGGAGACCTCCTTCTCCGTTTCTGTACATGCTCCCCTGTCTGCACGTTTGGCCATAGGTGCAGTTTCCAGTGATTTCTAATTTTTTGATCGTCTGACTTTGTTTTCACCGACACCAAACTTTTTTGCTGCTTTCAGGTTGCTTGTTTCTTCAGCAGCCTTTATCACTTTTCGCTAGAACTCAGCAGTACACAGATATACATTTTCTTTTTTTTCCAGGCATGATGTATTGCAAAAGTCATTTTACAAACAAAATAATTGAAATTCAACACAATTTTACCATCATTTCTGTGGCCACCTGCTCACGTTTCCCAAATTGTTTTCCCTTTGGTTTGTTGTTCCTCTATAAGGCATGCCTCCTTCCCACTCACTGACTCTAGTTTGCTACTCACGATACACAACTACAAATATGCGCATATAATCCAATCTATTCTATCTATCTACCTTGGTCATGTCCCTTAAGAGGGGTGACCGACAGCAAAGACAAACACATACAATAACAAAGAAAATAAAAGGAGAAAAAAATAGCAAAAAACACACACAAAATTTTTTCAACCATGGCCAACCCAATTGCCCAAACACCCAAACAAGTTAGGCACTTCGGCACCTAAGTTGGTCATGCTTTCATCCCTCCAGATGAAATGGGACACCAGAAAGTGGCCATGTCACTCAGGTCAGGGTGACACAACACACTTTTTTGTTCAACAGCAGGGCCCGAAAGCTTTCATTGGTTTACCCCTGCCGCATCATACAGGTGCCTTGCCCATCCCTTAGAACACGCCTCAACATCCCACTATCCTATTTAATTTTTAATTCTAAATTGAGCCTACAGTGTGGCAGATAAGTATTTAGTCAACCACCAATTGTGCTACTTGAAAATATTAGAAAGAATGTATTTCCAAATTAGAGTATAAAATAAGTATTTGGTCACCTACAAACAAGCAAGATTTCTGGCTGTCAAGGACGTCTAACTTCTTCTAATGAGGTATAATGAGGCTTCACTCTTTACCTGCATTAATGGCAACTGTCTTAACTCATTTAATATACCTATATATTCATTCATTCATTATCTGCACCACTTATCCTCTGTAGGGTGGCGGGGGTGCTTGAGCCCATCCCAGCTGTCTTCGGGCAGTGGGCAGGGGACACCCTGAACTGGTTGCCAGCCAGTCGCAGGGCACACAGAGACAGAGAACTCACTCATGTTTTTGGAATGTGGGAGGAAACCCACGCAAGCACAGGGAGAACATGCAAACTCCTCACAGGAAGGTTCAATCTCATGACCTCAGAACTGAGCCGCACACGCGCTAACCACTGTGCCGCCTCATTCATATATATATATATATATATATATATATATATATATATATATATATATATATATATATATATATATATATATATATATATATATATATATATATATACATATATATGTATATACATATATATATATATATATATATATATATATATATATATATATATACACGAGATGGCGGCGCCCCTGTTCGGCTGCGGCTACATCGGCTCGCTACAGTTTTTTACACTTCGGTCATAAAACCCAGTCTCCGAACAAAGTCAAGTCAAACCGCAGATTAATATACGATCGCAGTTTTTTTGCTAGATATGCGATCATCCAGAAATCAAGCGCTCGGTGCTACAACCACTCGGGAGTGTTTACTTAGCCTCGGACTGCTACGTCAACAAGACCCATCGGCCTACAAAGCAGCGAAGCAGAGTGGCAAGAGAGCGGTGTGACCGCAGGAGGAAGCGAGGTTGTCGGGCCGGGCTAACCGCTAGGCTAAAGGCTAAACCCTTCAAAACGCCTCTCCCATCCATTTTCCTCTCCAATGTTTGCTCTCTGGACAATAAACTAGGCTATACAACTGGAACTAACATCGAACCGCGAGATGACGAACTGCTGCGCTATAATTCTGACGAAGACATGGTTAAACTTATCTATCCCGGCTAAAGCTCAAGGAAACTGTGCGGGTCAGATGTATCGACATTTCGTTCTGTATACACGTGTACACGAATGACAATAAAGTATATCTGAATCTGAATCTGAAACACATGGAAAAAAAACTTTAAAATTGTTTTTCAGCTTTCTCTGCTTGCGAACCATCGATTCATTTAACTTCAAATCTCTCACGACTGATCAGTTCCCATGGTCCATGTAGCGTAGAAATCCACAAATTATGGCTGATGAAAATACAGGACGCATTTTATTCATAATTGGGTGGACCACTCTGTTCCGCCTCCGTTGGCACAGTATCTTGCTAATTGCGAGATACACTATGACATTACCATCCATGAGTACTTCTGCAAACAATGCATTGCGTATGACGTCACTTGCCTATTCCACACAAGCGGGATATGGTGTCAATCAAACAAGAGATGCTTAGAAGTCACAGGAGACGCATAGAAGTTGCATTTAGTTGGAAGTGTGCGGTGCACGATATAATTTTTTTTGCGCCTTATGGTCGTGAAAATATGGTTAGCTGATTTGGATTCAATATAAAAAAATCTGGAAATCTCTCTCTCTTTCTCAACTATTACAGTTTACGGAAAGTGCAAGATATTGGCATTCAGAAACACTAAAGGAAATTAAGAAAAAATATTGCAATATTCAGTCAGTAAGTCACTCCAGAAAAAAATAAGGAATCCTGAAAAACAGACAAAGAAATAACACTATCACTAATATTTAGTGGCACCACTTTTGGCTTTTATGACAGCTAGCAGTCTCATAGGCATTGACTGGTGCCAACTCTCTTTCATTGTAGTTGCCAGATCATCTTTGCAGGGGTCTTGCTGTGGACAATTTTTTTATTTCCACCACAGGTTTTCAATAGGGTTGAGATCTGGGCTATTTTCAGGCCATCACATTGACTGGATGAGTCTTTCTCCTAGGAGTGTGCTCAGTTTTTGCTCTGGGGCTTGATGCATAGTCATCTTGGAAAATGAGGTCATCATCCCCCCAAAAAATTTCAATTGAAGGAATAAGAAAGCTGTCCAAAAAGTCAATGTAAACTTGTGCATTTATTGCAGATTTGACCACACCCATCTCCCCAGTGCCTTTGCCTGACATGCAGCCCCATATCATTCACAACTGTGGGAATTACAATGTTTTCATTAAGCAGTCCTCTTTGTAAATCTCACCGGAACTGCACAAAACGAAAGTTCCAGTATCATCACCTTGTCCAATGCAGATTTGTGACTCATCACTGAAGATAACCTTCATCCAGTCATCCACAGTCCACGATTGTCTCTCCTCAGCCCATCGCAGTCTTGTTTTTTTGTGTTTAAGCGTCAACAATGGTTTCTCTTTAGCTTTCCTATATGAAAAACCCATTTCCTTTAGGCAGATTTGCACAGTTCTGTCACATACATTGACTTCAACTTCCTCCCATTTCCTCTTCATTTGTCTTGTTGTGCGATTTCTGTTTTCAAGACATATGGCCTTTAGTTGTTTGTCTTGACGCCTTAATTTCTTCCTCGGTCTACTATTACGCGTGACTTTAACAACATTCCATATGCTGTTTGTAATTGGTTCAAATCTTCGATACAGCTGACTGCGAGCAGCCCACATCTTTGGAAACCGTACGAGTAGAGTTACCTTCTTCAAGAAGTTTGACGATCCTGTCTTTGGTCTCAAGAGACATCTCTCTGGCTGAAGCAATGATTCTTCCTAACCCACTTAGTCCAGGAGGCCTCCAAGGAATGATAACTGCACTGTTTTAACTGCTCACTAACAAGCAGACTTAAGCCAGGTGCCCAATTAAGGAAAGGAAATTGACTGGGTTTGTCCTTATTTTCTACTCAAAATGCACTGATTCCATATTTATTTCCTTAGAATGGAGTGATTCCATATTTATTTCTCTGCACTTGTTCTATACAGTGGAACCTCGGTTTTCGAACGGCTCTCAGTTCGGACAAATCGGTGTTCGACCAAAAATTTTGAGAAATTCTTGTTTCACTTTTCGGTCAAAAAGTCGGAGTTCGAACGCCGGTACGCTAGGGTGCGATGCTGAGCGGCGTACGGGTGTTTTAGCCCCTAATTATGCCTCCGAAGAAGGTCGGTGCAAGCAGGACAGGTGAAAAAAAAACAAGTTGTTCGTCCAACTATTGCCTTTAAGAAAGACATAATAGCTAAATATGAAAGAGGTGTACGAATTTCCGATCTTGCTAGTGAATACAGCATGGCTAAATCTACTATCAGTACGATAGTAAAGAATATGGAGGCTGTGAAATCGAGTGATGCGGCTAAGGAAGTTAGCGCTATAAGCAAGCAACTGCCGCAAGTTTTGGAAGAGGTTGGAAAACTTTTGATGATTTTTCTCTCCCCACCGTCCACCACAAAGGTAAGAAATCCTATTCATAATCCTTTTTTTATTTTTACACGTTCATGTTAGCATAATCTTTCGTACGGAAGATTACGATAACGCGAACGTACGATTAGCCTGGGTTAGCTTTGTTTACGTAAGACATTCAGGGTGTTGGAACGGAGCTCCCTTTCCAATGAAGCGCTAGCCACTTGTTGTGGAGACCCGGGTGCTAAATGACGTGTAAACGACCTGATTTTTTTATTTTTACGCGTTCATGTTAGCGTAATCTTTCGTACGGAAGATTACGCTAACACGAACGTACGATTAGCCTGGGTTAGCTTCATGTTTACGTTCATGGTAAACATTCAGGGTGTTGGAACGGATTAAAACGATTATACATTACTTTTAATGGGAAAAACGATTTTTGGTGATCGACCAAATCGGTTTTCGAACAGGGTTCTGGAACGGATTATGGTCGAGAACCGAGGTTCCACTGTATAAGTAACTTTTACTGACCATTGGAATGTTTTTTCTCAATTTACTTTATTGTTTCTAAATGCTAGTATGTTGCACTTTGGAATGACCTTATAATAGTTTCGTGTTTGTGATCTGAGTTCTTTCTAGAAAATAAAATGTCTGAGTGAGGGCTTGACCAACACTGGTGATTCCATACATTTTGCTAAGGGTTGCATAACAATTTGAATTGTCTGTCCAATCCCAAATCCCTGTTTTTTAAAAATACCCGGATCTGTATATCCCAATTTTTGCAGATACCGATTTTCACCTTCCAAACTTCATTAGCATAAAAAAGAATCTCAAATATAAATCTAAGAAAACTAAAACAATATAATTACAGACTCTTACTATAACAAAACATACAAATTATCTTTCGAAAAACTTCGGGAATGGTTTGAAAGTTTAAAGATTGGCTCAGGAGGTAAAGCGGTCATCTTGAGTTTAAAGAAGTCAAAGATTAGATTCCCCACTCCTCTGAGGTAAAAGCTGAAGTGTCCTTGGACAAATCAATCATAACAGAAAAAGAAAGAAGTCTGTAACTGCGATTTCTTTTTCATTAAAACTCAGTCAGGGGCCACCTGCTATAAAAAAACATTCTCATGAGCGCCTGACTAGTAAATTACTGGCATAAAAAGTGTGCCTTACCTGGAGGTTTACAATGAAATTATGATTTAGGGATGTAAAATTTAATCAGAAAATAAATAAAAGGGTTTTTTTTTCTCAATATTTTTTACTTTACTAAGATTTAATCCCGTCTTGTGTTTGTCTACTGCATTTGTAAAAAAGAAAAAAAAAAGACAATTGAATTCATTTCCTCCGTATTATTATCGGTGTTATTTTAATTTAGGGAATCTCCTGAAGACTGGAATTGACAAAAATAGTATTCAAACAGTAATTTAAAAGTTTGATTTAATGATATAAAAGGGTCAATGTATATTTTTTTTATATTCTTTAGTTTTTCCTTTTGATTTATTTTCTTTGTTTTCTTCCTATTGTCATTTTTCTTTTCCTTTTCTTTTTTCTTTTTTTTCTTTTCTTTTTTCATCTGTTTTTCTCTTGGTTTTCCTTGTTCTCTTTTTCCTTTTCTTTTTTCCTTCATTTTTTCCTTTTTCTTTCCTTTCTTGCTTTTCCTTTCTCAAGGTTTCTTCATTTTCCTCATATTGAGGTTTTTGAGTTTTTCTTTGCCCTCATATAGGTTTAAGATCAGGGGATGTAGTTTGCAATAGTCTGTGGTCTGTGCAGCACTTTAAGACTCCTTGTGATAAAGGGCTGTACAAAGGAACATGACTTGACTTGACTTATCTTTTTTCTTTTTTTTTTGTTTATATATTGCTTTGGAAATGTTTACCTCTTTATGAGAATTTTGCTGTTATTTTGCATATCTATCACAGAAAGGAGCTAAAGCGTCTTTAAAGGCAGGGGTGCGACATTTGACAATTTAAGGGTGTAATCATGACTTTAACTATCCATATCCTAATATGGCAGCAGAGTAACACATAATGAGTGTGCATTTTTTAGACACGCTCAAATAAACTCTTCTTTTCTCATCTTTTTGGGGGTTTGTTCTGCCCCGAACAGGCCTGACAAAAGTATGTTAAAAACAGATAGGAGCAGTTGAAAATAAAGCATAAGATCTTAGAACTCAGTTGGGCATTGTTAACACATACTTAATTGAGAAAATATTTAACTTTCAACTTTTCAAAGACTTCCAAACGACGCACCCCACCTTTAAACTGCAAAAACAGCCAGGTGCTTCTGTTTTTTATTTTATATTTTTATATTTGCTTTTTAGCTTGCGTTTTTCATTATATTTAAGCTTATCCTTTCCTTCATTAAGAAAAAGAGAGTTTAAAAAAATGGTCAGCTATGCACGCATAAGACTCGACTCCATGCTCATCAGAATTGCCGTCACAGCGGCTGAGTGGTTAACGTGTCAGCCCCATGGTTTTGGAGGTCCAGGGTTCAATTCTAGCTATTGGCCTCCCAGTGCGGAGTTTGCATGTTCTCCCCGTGCCTGCGTGGGTTTCCTTTGGGAACTCCGGTTTCCCCCTACATTACAAAACCATGCATGGCAGGTTGACTGGTGACTCAAAATTGTCCCTAAGTATGAATGAGCGTGGGAATAGTTGTATGCCTCGGCGTGCCTTGCAATGGCTGGCCCTGCCCACTGCCCGAAGACAACTGGGATGGGTACCAGCACCTCCGCGACCCTACTGAGGATAAGCGATGCAGAAAATGAATGGATGGGTGGATGAGTTTTAAGGAATGCACTATTTTTTGCGGGTACTACGGTTGAGTTTGGGGGTGCTTATGCTCCCACAAAAACGGACTGGTTACGCCCATGAGTTCAACACTAAGTGTGGTGATGTTACCTGCAGGTGGGAGAAATCCGCGCCCACGCGGCGGAATGGACAGCCAGCGTGTCAGCTGAGCTGAAGGAAACCCGCCGAAGGGTGAGCGTGGAAATCTACGACAAATTCCAACGGGCTGCTTCCATTAAATGCAAACTGTCGTCCGAGCTCGGTTTTAGCCCCACTCCAGAATTGGGATTGCCGCAAAGAGCGCTGTCAGCCAATCAGGGCGAGGAACAGGACATTGGTGACAATGAGGCGGGTTTACCTGGCCTGACGTCACACCTCACCCGGAACTGCGGCTTATTTATGAACGGTCTGGATCTGGAACGAGGCGACATGGCCGTCATTGAACACATCAAGTAAAAGAAAAAAAATCACTCTATTTTTTTTATTTTATTTTTTTTACAAAAATTGTACGTATTTCCTTATTATAGTGGACGTCATTGTCTGCTTTACTGATATCCGAGCATCATACCTAGTCCTGGAAAGTGAGTCAATCAAGTTGTTTAGAATAAAAAAAGTTAACAGCAAATCACACGATTTGCCTTAAGATTCCATATGAGACCTGATACAGTATACAAAAATGAGTCACAATGAGGCAAATATTGAATTTGGATTATTGGTGTCAATGGAAAATACAGTGGTACCTCCACTTACAAATTTAATTCGCTCTGGGAGTAGCTTTGTAACCTAAAACAGTTGTAAGTAGAGATGCCTTTTGATGTAAATGCGCTAATTCGTTCAAAGCTCCACAAAAGTATATATTTTTAAATACAGTGCATCCGGAAAGTATTCACAGTGCTTCACTTTTTCCACATTTTGTTATGTTACAGCCTCATTCCAAATTGTATTAATTTAATCTCTTATGTCAAAATTCTACACAAAACACTCCATTATGACAATGTGAAAACATTTTTTTTTTACTTTTTTTGAATTTATTAAAAATAGAAAACTAAGAAATCACATTTACATAAGTATTCACAGCCTTTGCTTAATACTTTGTTGATCCACCTTTGGCAGCAAATACAGCCTCAAGTTTTTTTGAATATGATCCCACTAGTTTAGCACACCTATCTTTAGGCAGTTTTGCCCATTCTTCTTTGCAATAAGTCTCAAGCTCAATCAGGTTGGATGGGAGACGTTTGTGCACAGCCATTTTCAGATCTCTCCAGAGATGTTCGATCGGATTCAAGTCTGGACTCTGGCTGGGCCACTCCAGGACATTCATGGAGTGGTTCTAAAGCCAATCTTTTGAGATCTTGGCTGTGTGCTTTGGGTCGTTGTCCTGCTGAAAAATGAACCTTCGCCCCAGCCTAGAGGTAAGATTTATGGCCCGAGCCCGAACCCGAACCCGAACCCGAGGCAATTTCGGGCCGGGTCGGGCCCTGAAATGTCAGTCATACGGTCGGGTCGGGTCGGGTTCGGTCCTGCTTTTTTTTTTTTTTTTTTTTTTTTTTTTTTTTTTTTTTAATTAATTAATAATGTGTTAAATGTTCATTAAAAATATATACTTAAACTATGTATGGATACTAGACCAAGGAATACTTGTTATAAAATAAATAATTTGGATAAAACGGAGAAGGAGCTGTAATCGCTATTTTTCCGACTCCTATGGAAATTCCTCTCCCCCCTCCGATTTTAAATGAAAAAAACAACAATTTGTTTACACCGCGGGATCCAATGCAACCAGGGTTTCATTCACAATAAAAAAGACATTACGTACGGATATTATAGTAAATCAAATGAATATTATTTGTGTACAATTAGTTGTGGTTGCGGAAATCATAGCGTACAGTGACGTTGGTGACTTTTCCATCCGCGTTAAAAAAATGCATTTTGTAAAATACGATCGCGCTTTATTGTTTAAATAAACGCGATCTCCCAATGATTATAATTAGCTCGCTTTATTTTGTTTTAAAGCGTATTATATAGAATACGATCGCTTTTGTCGGAAGCGTACATTGACGTTGGTGAGATTTTCATCCGCGTTAAAAAACGCAATCTGTAGAATACGATCGCGCTTTATTGTTTAAATAAACGCGTTATATAGACTAGGATCTCCCAATGATTATAATTAGCTCGCTTTATTGTTTTAATAAGCGTTTTATATAGAATACGATCAGGGGGGGGGGGATTTGCATAGGAGTCGGCACAACACGTCAACATCCCCTCTCAATGAAAGTGCTGCGCTAAAATCTTAAAGGCGTACTACTACTGCTGCTGTGGATTATGGCCCAATGATCAAGTCGTCAAAATGACGGACGCCTTTAAATGTTTTCGCTACCTCAAAAAAAAAACCGTCAATGACAGATTGCAGTGCAGACACAGAAATATAAAAGATGTAAATGTTTATACAGTTTTATTTAACTTAGGCCTAGATGTTGTAACAAAAGGCAGAGTTTAATTTGTTATCATAAATCACCCCTCCTTATAAATAAAATATGTAATTTCGGGCCCCCTCGGGCCGGGCCAGCAAATCCAGTTAATTAGTCGGGCCGGGTCCGGGTCGGGTTTAATACCCCCCGGGCCTGCGTCGGGTTCGGGTGCTTTTTTTGGGCCCGATCTTACCTCTACCCCAGCCTGAGGTCAAGAGCGCTCTGGAGCAGGTTTTCATCCAGGATATCTCTATATATTGCTGCATTCATTTTTCCTTCTATCCTGACTAGTCTGCCAGTTCCTGCTGCTGAAAAACATCCCCACAGCATGATGCTGCCACCACCATGTTTCACTGTAGGGATGGTATTGGCCTGGTGATGAGCGGTGCCTGGTTTCCTCCAAACATGGCGCCTGGCATTCACACCAAAGAGTTCAATCTTTGTCTCATCTGACCAGAGAATTTTGTTTCTCATGGTCTGAGAGTCATTCAGGTGCTTTTGGGCAAATTCCAGACGGGCTTCCATGTTCTTTTTACTAAGGAGTGGCTTTCGTCTGGCCACTCTACCATACAGGCCTGATTGGTGGATTGCTGCAGAGATGGTTGTCCTTCTGGAAGGCTCTCCTCTCTCCACAGAGGAACGCTGGAGCTCTGACAGACTGACCATCGGGTTCTTGGTCACCTCCCTGACTAAGGCCCTTCTTCCCCAATCGCTCAGTTTAGAAGGCCGGCCAGCTCTAGGAAGAGTCCTGGTGGTTCCAAATGTCTTCCATTTACAAATAATGGAGGCCCTGTGCTCATTGGGACCTTCAAAGCAGCAGAAATTTTTCTGTATCCTTACCAGATTAGTGCCTCAAGACAATGCTGTCTCGCAGGTCTACAGACAGTTCTTTTGACTTCATGCTTGGTGTTTGTGCTCTGACATGCACACTCAACTGTGGGACCTTGTATAGACAGGTGTGTGCCTTTCCAAATCATGTCCAATCAACTGAATTTACTGCAGGTGGACTCCAATTAAGCTGTAGAAAGATCTCAAGGATGATCAGTGGAAAAAAGATGCACCTGAGCTCAATTTTGAGCTTCATGGCAAAGGCTGTGAATACTTATGTAAATGTGATTTCTTAGTTTTCTATTTTTAATAAATTCAAAAAAAGGAAAAAAAAAATTTTCACATTGTCACAATGGAGTATTTTGTGTAGAATTTTGAGATAAGATATTAAAATTAATACAATTTGGAATGAGGCTGTAACATAACAAAATGTGAAAAAAGTGAAGCGCTGTGAATACTTTCCGGACGCACTGTAAATATAAAAGAGCTTCAAAACATGAAACAAATACATGTATTTGATTACCGCCCAATAAATGTAAAATGAGAGGTACAATGAATTAATAAAAAGATTAATTTACCTCTTGGTTTACTGGTCCTCACACGAGTTTTTTTGCTTCAAGTTTTTTGAAAAACGGATCCAGTAAATTCAGTTGATTGGACATGATTTGGAAAGGCACACACCTGTCTATATGTCTGCTTTTGCTGTCATCATAATGAGGGATAGCCCGAGCTGTCAACACTTTCCCCGGGTGATTCCTTTCAACAAATTCTGAGACTTCATGGAACTTTGCCAAAATTTCTTTAATTTGAGTTGATGGAATGATAGCTGCGTCCTTCTTGTTGTTTCTGAACTCTCTTGCACAGCATTGTGTCTTTCCATACCTTTGTATTATGTCTTGCTTTGTTTTGATGGTCAGAAAAACGTCTCTCCTTTTTATTCCTGTCCACTTTTCTGCATGTCTTTCGTGGGGTCCATTGTGAATGATAGCTTTTCGTAGCGATACCATACAGTAGACTGTTTACAGAGCAGGAAGGGGAGACGAAGAGCATCCCGGAATCCACGCATACGCACCGTGTAGCTAGGTAGAACTCTGGGAGCAGCAAATGGCAGTGTGTACTGTACTGTATTTTTGACTATGTATCCTGCAACGCCTTTGTAACTAGAGGCTTTATTTTCCCGTTCAGGTACTTTGAGACATTAAAATTTTGTATGGAAAGACATTCCTAAGTAGAGGTACCACTGTATAATAGGTTTAGAAAAAAGTTTTCCACACCAAAAAAGTTTCAAATCTAAATGTGGGATTTCACTAACATACTATAACAAGATATTTAGCTTCGCTTCGTGTGCAATACCAAACCAAATTATTTTGATCAATTTTAAAACTTGTTTTTATTAGACCAATCCAGGGGCGATTTTAGGTTCAGAGCTTTGGGGGTGCTCAGCGCCAAGAGTGTCTGGCTGGTTAAAAACAAATCACCTAAAGTGATTTAAGAGTGAATGTCCATGCTGGTGCTTGTTCACAATTTTGTTTTGTTTTACTTTTTCTTTTTTATTCCAGCGGTTTCCATCATATTTAAAGGTTGTGTCCCTAACTATTAAATATTCTACTTGCTGACACCATCTTTTGGCCTAAATCATCATTGCAGCCTCTGTCAAGCTCCTTTTGTTGCATGAGCAAATATGTGAAATTCTTACACACTCTTGAATAAACTTGTCTTTTTACATCTTTTTGGGGGTATGGGTTGACATTTGGACTATTTTAAACAGTCTTTTTCTCATTTTCAAAATGTTCAGCCTATAGTAAAAGAAAATCGCAAGCACCCGCCTAAAGTTACTTTACTCCCCCTATTATCCTCCCTTGTGTCCTCGAGGGTAAAAGTAACATAAATCAGATAAGCACAGTCGGTAAAATATCCATAAAGGCTCTTTAAACCCAGTTGGGCATTGTTAACACATAACTAATAGAGAGAGAAAAAAATCAAATTTCAACCTTTTAAGCACACCTGAAATGATGTAACCCACCATTAACCCCAACCCATCATTTATTAAGGAAAATAGTTTTTAAAATGTTATAATTATTGGGGGTGCTTGGGCTGGTTACACCTATGGACTGATCTCATTTTTAAAATTTTGGCTCATTCTCATTATGTTCTGTCAAAACGTCCTACCCACTGAGACACACTGACCTGACAGCAGATACTCAGAATTATTGCATACAGAACTTGCATTGACGTTATAAGAAAGGCAGGGGTCGGGAACCTTTTTGTTGGTATAAAAGCTTTCAGATTTCTTTCTAAATTTGCAAATCCTTCTGCCCTGGGTCAGTTGCTGGTTCACCCGTTAAGTCAGTGGTCTAAATCTTGCAACCCACGAGTTGAAAGTTTAAGACCCCTGCCTTGATATGAAAGTTAAAAGGGACTTTGCATTTATTATATATAACATGGGCTAATTGTCCACAACCTTTAAAAGCACCAAAAAAACAAAACGTTTTTCTTTTTTAACTTTTTCTTACTTTTTTTTAATTTCCTTTTCCTTTTTTTCTTTTTCCATTTGTTTCCTACTTCCCCTTTTTCTCTTTTTTTCTCATTTTTCAATTTTTTCCCCCTTTAATTTTTTTTAGTTGTATTCTTTCTCTCTTTCTGAAAGGCTGGGGAAAATGGGAAGAAAATTGTGCTTTTTGGTCTCTTTAAGTCTCTGTAAGTTTGTGTTCTTCCTTGTGCTTTGTAGCACTTTTTCTTATATTGGTTGCACTGTACAATACAGCAAAACCTAGTGGTCAGATAATATACAATGTCCTTTTCACGTCATAGCAGCCTATACAAATTATGCATTTGTTTATTAATGACAAATTGATTTTCATCCCCGCAACCCTACTGAGGATAAGCGGTGCAGATAATTGGTAGATGAATGGATGAATAGATGGATGGATGGACGAATGGACGGATGGAAGGATGGACGGATGGATGGACGGAATGGATGGATGGATGGAGGGATGGATGCAGGGATGGATGATTTACTCATTATTTTTTGTTATTTTTTTAATTTTATTTTTAGATCTTATTTTGTGTAGCAATTTTTGTTAAAAGTGCATTAATGAAATGTTTTACATCAGAGGTTTTCTGGTGGAAAACCAGGCTTCAGCGGCTTTAAGATAATTGAGTTTGAGACCCCTACATTAAGCCTTTGGGTACGGAATGAGGATAACATCATGGACAAGGGCTCAGGCTATTGGCTCGTGTGTAAACGCCATTCTGTTGCGGCTGGTGGGTGAATCTGTATCCAAGTGCTTCTTAGTAGGGCAGGGGTGTTCAAACTCTTCAGAAAGCGGGCCAGATTTAGTAAGCCGAGAATGTGTGTGGGGCTGACCATCCAGCCACGCATGCTTTAAACAGTGTATAATATGTTCACCCTCCGTGGAAGATTTGCAGTGCGGCACAACCCCGTTGCACACTTTTGTAGCATTTTCATTTGACTAGCAGGGTCTCGTGAAAAAGCATTGTGCCGTTAAAACAGCTTCCTGTTGCTTCACCTTTTCAAAGCAATCGTTTCCATAGCTTGTGTAGTCAGCACGTTTCATCTGGCAGTTCCTCTTGAGATTTATGATATTCGTTGAAAACAGCCACAGTCTTTTGGCAAATTAGGCAGATGCAGTTGTTTCAGATTGCGGTGAAAAAATACCCCAATTTCCACTTGTCCCGGAAGCAGAGGCCATCACAGTCAACTTTCTTTTTTTAATTTAGAGTCGTCATGTCAAAAATGGGCTGGGGTGAAATTTTTACAGAAAGCCAAGGGCAAGTTGGCCAAAGGATTACTGACATCGTCTGATCAATTAGTGGGGTTTGTTCTATACTGCTGTCAACATTACTGACGCGCCACATATTATGAATTTTATGACAGACGCCACGAGGCAGGAAAAATTTGGCCAGCAGCCATAACTGACCCCTGGACTAGATTTTGGACATGCCTGTAGTAGCGTGTATTGTTAGCTGCATGTGCTCTATTCATGACGAGTTCAGGATTTCCGTAAGAAAGTGGCATGGCGTGATACTTGAATAGAAACAGATAAACAGAAAGCGTCATTGTAGATTGCTAAAATTGTCGCAGTACACTAGCAAATTTTATCCTCGAAAGAGCATTTATGTGGCAATTAATACAATTTTATTCTTATTCTACATAGTCTGTCTTGCTGTGAGTAAATATATGCTGCATTGTGTTTGTAAGGTTTATTATCAATTAATAAGGGGAATTGCAATTGTTAATAAGAGGAGCAATTGCTTAAAGTTGGCACTTATGCAAATGTAAACAAGCACGATATTGAAAAAAAAAATGCATGTTGATGGTAGTAAGTCCTGATAAACACACATAAGATGGCATCTTTGGTGATGCTAGGTTAACATTAAAACTGCCCTACCACTAATGCAGTGGTTCTCAAATAGTGGGGCTCTGTCAAGGGTGGAGCGTTTGACTTAGAAGGTTTTTTGTTTTTTTTCGCAAAATAAAATGCAAATGCACCTCCACCACACTAGGGGACTCACTGGCAGAATATTTTGTTTATATTTAGCCTCCATGCAGTGCATTAAGCACAGAGTATAAGCATTGAGTAGAATATGAAGTGTCAAAACCAAGTGTAGCAGGCCCTCAAGTGACCCAGTAAAAAAATATTTGAGACAAACAAAAATCTCCTCCCGAGAGGTAGGAAGAGGGAGTTTGTCGAAGCGTATGTAGCACTTCACCGCGACCACGGAGGGTGACAAGCAAAGACCATTGTGCTTGCTATGTTAAAACTATTGGTAACGGACAGCACACAGCCAAATAAATTAAGCTGTCACTTAAAGACATTGCAACCTAATGTCTTTAAAGTGGCACGCGAGCGCACACTAAATGCGGCGGGTCCTAAATGCGGTATTTTGAAGTCGAGTCGAAGTTTTTGTTTTGTTTTGCTCAATAATTGAACGGAGTTTTTGATTTATTCGATATGGCGCCTCGAAAGGCAGTCTCTAAGCCATGTTTTTGCGGTGCCGTGGACCGTGGAGCGATGATTCAATGTAGCCACTGCAAGCACTACATTCATTACGAGTGCTCTGGGTTGTCAGTTCAGGACCTAAGCCTCGCGATTCAAGATAAACAAGCTACTTACATCTGCAAGTCCTTAACCGCTGATGATAAGGATTCGTACGCCTCTCTGAGTAGCTCTGGAACGGTGTTCGCCTACGTGGATAGCACTCCGGTACCTTTATCCGGGTCGTCTGGGCTGTGCGGTGCCCTGAACTCTGCTGATTTGGTCTCCACTGTCAGTGAAACCGTGAAGGCCATGGTACCAACCGTGGTCCGAGAGATTATGACGCAGATGATGCCAGAAGTTGCCAAAATGTCGACTAGCCTAATAGAGGAAATGCTAGCAAAGGAGGCTAGGAAGCATAATCTCGTGGTGGTTGGAGCAAAGACACATTGAGAAAATGATGAAGCTGTTCAGGATACCCAGCTCTTTCAGGAAGTCGCCGAAGCAGTTCCGGGAGTAGAGAAACAAGACATTCTGGAAGTTTTTCGTAATGGAAGGCCGAGGAATGATGGTAAACGCAGGATTTTGAAGATCCGGTTCCGGAATACAAGGTCAAGGCTGGCGTTTCTCTGTGGATTCAATCGGGTGAAAAGTACCTTTCCGACGTTGTCTTCCAGATTTGTTCATCCAGATATGACACCAAAAGAAAAGGAACGCGACAGGAAACTACAGGACGAACTTAAGCGCCGTCGGGACGAAGGTGAAGTAAACATTATTAGACGGGACGGGAAAATTATTGTCAAGCCGGGAAATGCCTAAGGTCGCCTTCGCCTTTATTGAACAGCCCCTTGATTCATCTCATTATGCCCAATGTTTGACTTCTAAGGCAGATGACTTGGTCTCGTACATCAATTTCTACACCCCTGATATTTTGGCAATTACAGAAACTTGGTACTCCGCTGGTGACACAGGGCCAACTATAGCGAAATATCATACCATTAGAACTGACCAAAAAAAATGCTCAACATGGAGTTTTGCTCATGATTTCTCATGGTATATCTGTGCTCTCTGTCTCTAATTATCAATTTGATAGAATTGAGGTATTGAGTTGTGATATTCTTATTTCTGGGGTGAAGCTGAGAATAGTGCTTGTATATCGCTCTGGTCTGAGCTCTTTTCAGGCCAACGTCGCTATGTTCGAACATCTGAATTCTATTTTCGATACTAAATTGCAAATTCTACTTATGGGTGATTTTAAATTTCCTGACCTTCACCACAGTTTTCTTCAAAATTCTGATACTAATCTAACTTCAATGTTCAAAAACTTGGTTTCAAATGCAGGTTTCTTTCAGCATGTCGATAAACCAACCAGGGGGTCCAACGTATTAGACCTTGTGTTTTCTACTGACAGATATCTGATTAAAAACATTGACGTTGGGCCGAGTTTCTCTACCAGTGATCACGATTCTGTTACTTTCCAACTTAACCTGGCTCTTAAAAAAGACACCACTGCTCAGAATTACATAAATTTTAAAGACTGTGATCTACATGGCATGAGATACTTTCTGTCCAGTCTCAACTGGTATCTCTTATTTGATAATTGTGGGAATATTAAAGAAACGTGGGCAATATTTAAATCTGTTGTTTACACTTTGATATCTGTATACGTACCCTCAGTTGCTGTTACACCTGACGTCAACCGGGATATTGCTGAATTGCATAGGCGAAAGCAGTTTATTCACAAGCTTTATAAACGTGATCAGTTGGCATACTTGGAAAGTTATCAAGATGCTTCAAGGGAACTGCGGAGGGCCATCAGGCGGGAAAGGGTGGCTGAGGAAAATAAAGTTTTAGAGGCTAATAATGCTCGTAAATTCTTTTCATACATCAACCGTAAACTAATTTCTAGGGCATCTATTCCCAACCTGAAGGCATCTGACGGTACCGTTGCTACTGATAATGCTGATAATGTCCGTATATTAAATGATCAGTATGCCAGTGTTTTTGGTCGTGACAATGGTGTTTCACCCGACTTTCCTAGCAGAACTTCAGCTGTTCTGAATTCTGTGGAACTTTCAAAGGAGTTAATTCATAAATATTTGATAAAACTCCCCAGCAAATTTTGAGCCGGCCCTGACAAAATTCCAAATTTCTTGCTTAAAAAGCTAGCTGACTTTTTATGTGAACCATTATTTTACCTGTTTTCTAGATCTTTTGAGGATTCACAGCTGCCTGAGGACTGGCTTAGTGCTATTGTCATTCCCATTTTTAAAGGCGGGAGCACAACAAGTGCAGCCAACTATAGACCAGTTAGCTTGACTAGCTGCGTCTGTAAAGTGTTTGAAAAAAATATCTCAGATGCCATATGGAAATTTATACAGGAGTACAATCTTTTTACAGTAAGCAACATGGGTTTAGGTCCGGACATTCTACCATGACTAACTTGATAGCTCATTTGAATAATATTACCAGTATGTTTTTTGTTCACAATATGGCTGGTCATGTTGTTAACTTAGACTTTTGCAAGGCTTTTGATAAAGTGTCTCATGACAAGCTTTTACAAAAACTAAAATGCTATGGTATTAGTGGAAAACTGCTTGAATGGATAACTGCATATTTGTCAAATCGTAAACAATGCGTAAAAATTCATGATGTTCTTTCAGCGTGGTCGGAAGTTTGTAGTGGGGTACCGCAGGGCTCAGTACTAGGACCATTATTATTCCTGTTTTTTGTGAACGACCTACCTGCGGCCATTCAAAGTAGTGACATCTCAATTTTTGCCGATGAAGCTAAACTGTCGGCTTTCTTACCAAAAACCCAAGTTGCAGGAACAATTGATTCTCTCCAAAATGACATTAAATCAGTTTATTTTTGGTCCGAACAGTGGCAACTGCAACTGTCATCTCATAAATGCTTAGCACAGTCGTTTTTTCATGGTTCTGTTCCGCTGTATAACATTAATGATCATGATTTGCATGTTGTTACTGAACATAAGGATCTGGGTGTCACTCTTACTTCAAACCTAAAGTTTATCACGCATATCGCCAAAATTACCAACAAAGCCAATAACATAACATCAAACATTTACAGACACTTTTACAACAAGAACCCAGCATTCTTAGTTCGAATGTTTTCCGTTTATGTTGGACGGGTTAGAATATAATAGTGTTGTGTAGAACCCTTACTTACTCAAGGACATTAACCTACTGGAAGGAGTTCAACGTCGGTATACGAAGCGGATACCTGGAATGCACAACTTGTCATATCCGGAAAGACTACAAAGACTGAACTTGGACTTTTTGGAGCTCCGCAGAATTCGATTTGATTTAATTTTTGTGTTCAAAGTACTGCATGGAATGATCGATGTGCCTTTTGATCAATTTTTTGAGTTCTGTCGTGTGGATGGTTTACGTGGTCACAGATACAAGTTACAGGTGCCTAGACCTACCAGCAACTTGCATGGAAACTTTATTTCTTTCAGGATACCAAAAATTTGGAATTTTTTGCCTGACCGGGTTATTAGTGCAAATACGGTGCAAACCTTTAAGCAAAGGTTGGCAGAAATAGATTTGTCAAATTTTCTTAGGGGAGGAGGCGTAAGGTGACCATATTTGGCCATGCTCACTCTCAGCATTAGGTTTTTTTGTGTCATGTTTTGATTAATGTATCCAACAATACCTTCAATAAACATTTCGTTTCACCTAATCATGCAGCTAAGACACTTGGATTTATCTTCAACGAAAATTTGCCAAAAGTCGTAGATTTGGCATGGACGGAGGTAACCTGTTACCACCGGGCACGAGAAGGTTTCTCCCTACGAGGAGAATCATGACAGAGTGCGTGCAAATCTATAACATCAATGATAATATTCACTGGTCGGTCCCGTACATAAAGGGCACAGTTTTTACTACAGTTTACAGCCTCACTGATGTTAAGTAACTGTGAGAGGGAGACAAGTATAAAGTAGTATATTTATTGTCATGGGCACAAGCTCTGGGATTATTATTATTTCATAAATGTTATCAATTCATATAAAGTCACACAGTGAAAAGAAATGCACTGAAAAATGAGCTTTTGTCTGGAAAGCGGGTTGGCGATTTTGCTGGATTTTGTCTTAAAATATCTGTTATGGCTCTCACAAAAAAAAATCAATTGCTTCTATGGTTCATTGGCTTGAAAAGGTTCCCAAACCCCTGCCGTATATGCTGAGCTATATACTAAACAATTTATTTTCATTGGTAATCTTTGTTGCTTGTATCATTTTAGTCCTTACGCCTAATGTTAGGAAAGAGATGGTATTTTTGAACTGTATAAAGGTCAATAGAGCCTGTTTTACTCTAGTTAAAAAAATCTCCCAAAAGCAGTGTAAATTTGTTAATGATATTTGTTTATGAGTGAGTGGCGAATCCAATACCAGTAGGGCAGGGACTGAGTCAGATTTACAAACAAAAGAACCTATATCGTATCAATCATTTTATTGGCAAAGCAACAAAGCAAAATATAAAATGTAACATAGGAAAAATACATTTTATTGTTTTACTTTAACTTTTATATGAATTTATTAGGTGCATATGTTGAATAAAAGGATCAACAGATTGGTAATACATAATTTAATTTACGCTTTTCGTCACAGTCAGCTGTTGGCCGCCATAATCATCAATAAAACCTTTTGGATTTTGTTGCCAAGGTCACAACAGTTACTGTAAGTTGAGATCTCATTTAAAGTGGAAAGAGAAAGGGTGCAAGGCAAATCAGACGGCTTAATTGAAACTTCAAGGTGCCTCAAATGTCAAGTGAACGCTTAAGAGGTTGACCTTTATGTGCCAAACCCACCCAACAATACATCAAAATCTTATGTTTGCTTAAACCAGGGGTCTCAAACTCATTTGAGTTGGGGGGGCGTTGAAGCTAGGGTCCAGGTAAGGTTGAGCTAAATTGGGTTTTCCACGAAAACAGCGCTGATAATAACATTCTGCTGTTCTTAAAGGGACAGTGTTTAATAGTTGTCCACTAAATGCAGCTGTAATGTGTAGTGCTATCAAAAGTGAGTTCAAGGAAGACTACAAACTACTAAGACAGAAAGTGAGCAAAAAAAGCAGCTTTTTTCTTTCAAAACTTACACAGCCTTTCACAAAGAAAAAAGAAAAACAAGGGGGAAAAGATTTTTAAAGGAATAAATAATCATGATGAACAAATACAAAAAAAGAGTCCAAAAAAGGAAAATAGGAATAAAAATAAAAGTAGGGGAAAAGAAAGGAAACAAAGAAAATGGAGAAAAAGAAAGGAAAAATGAAAGAAAAAGAAAGGAATAAAAGAGAAAAACAAACAAACAAAAAAAAAGCTATTTTCTTATTTAAGTTCCATTTTTATAGGAATAAAAATAGGGGAGGGGAAAAGAGAAAATGAGTCAACAAAGGAAAACTAATAAAAAGAAAAGTAGGGTAAAATAAAGCAAAAAAAGATCTCAAACTGCTTTGGTCTAAGAAGAGGTGTTTTTTTTAATTAAAAATAATCTCATCTATTCTTTTACTTGTGTAATTTTGTAAGTTTAAAACTAAGAAGAGGTGTGTTGTTTGAGGTGTCTTTAAAAAGTACAATATTTTCTCCATTAGAGTATGAGTTAGCAATGCCTAACTGAGTTCAAAAAGCCCTTATAATTTTTTTCCCCACTGCGCCCATCTGCTTTTATCTTAATTTAGCAAATCTCTTTAGGTCAGAACATTTGACACACATTAGGACTTAAGTATGTGGGGACGGTGTTAGAGTGCTGTGTGGAGAGTAACCACATCAGGGGTGGCGAACACGCGGCTCTAAAGCCGCATGCGGCTTTTGGCCACTAAGAATGCGGCTCTTTGCCTCATCATATTTTCTATAAACTGTGGCTCTTTGCCTCGTTTCATGTATAGTTTTTTTTCCCCTCTTAAAACACACTTGAATCCATCAGAGTTAATCAAAAATAATAAATAATATTGTGAAATTAATTTGGCAGATTTGTCGTTTTTATGCTGCTCCAGACACATAACTGACTGTTAATCATTTGCGTAGGTTAATGCCGGTCAGTTGCGTGGTGTGGCTCTTTGACTCTCACAGTTAAAAATTTCAGCTCTTTGTGTCAAACTTTTTCGCCACCCCTGAACTACAAGGTCGAAACCGATGTTTTTTTGTTGGGGTAGCATGAAAATTGTTAAAGTAAGAAAAGGCCTTTTTCAAGTACAGTCAAAACACCAATCCAAACCACAAAAAAGGTAAGAAAAAAAATGTTATCCAAGCGCATTTAGGGAATGCATATACTGTTGGTTTCTTTTGTTTTCAGCCAATTTTCAGACATGGTATGAGCGAAAAGTAACTTAAATGTGGGGTGCGTCATCTGGGATATTTTGTCTATTAAGTATCCATTAACAATGACCAACTGAGTTCTAAGGGCCTTTATAGAAAATGTTTCACCGAGCCCATTTGTTTCTCTCTTACTTTAGCAAAGCTGTTTGTGTCAAGACCAGAACGGGGAAGAACCCACTTGCGTAACGTTTCTCACAAGTTTTATTAAAGGAAAGAGGAAGGGCTGCGCCCACGATCCGGAGTTCGCGAGGTGCGGGAAGCAGGTCGCTCTGAATGTGGAAGTGGGACTTCCGTGGCGAGCGATGGCGGTGTCGGGAATGAAAAACGGGTCAGTAGCCGGGACAGGAGAGCAAAAACGTGGTCGGGATCGTAAGCGAGTCGTAAGCCAGGAAAGGAGAGTAGACGTGGTCGAGGACAAAAAAAGTCGAAAGCCGGGACGGGAGAGTAGACGTGATCAGGATCAAAAAACGGGTCAAAGCCGGAGAACAGACAGGAGCAAAAACAGGTGGGAGCCAGGGTCGAAAAAAGCTTGCCTGGAGTAGTAGTAGTAGACGGACTGACAACATATCACAGAAAGAAGTGGGTTAAATAGGGACAGGAAGCCCGAGGCAGTTGGCGCCAAAAGAGTCGGCACAGCTGATTCACTTCAGTAATCCCTCTCATGGGACTGCTCCAGAAGTCCCAAAAAACAGGAACACAAAAATCAAAACCAAAAAAAACAAAAAGTAATATTCCAGAGAGTGAGCCGATGCCCCATCAACAGCATCAGGGGGCGGCTCCAGAAGTCCAAAACAAACCTCAATATTCCTCACAACAAACCACTGCCCCATCAGCATCCGGGGACGCGGCCGGAGCCGGACCAGGAGGAGGCCGAGCGGGCAGGCAGATGGTCAATCCAGGCAGGCCGATGGGCTATCCGGGCAGGCCGACGGGCAATCCGGGCAGGCAGACGGGCGATCCAGGCAGGCAGACAGGCAGGAAGACAGGCGATCCGGGCAGGCGGACGGGCGATCCAGGCAGGCAGACGGGCGGACAAGTCAGGCAAGCAGGCGGATGAGTCAAGGAAGCAGACGGGCATGGCAGACAAGGAGACGGGCATGGCGGGCATGGCAGACGGACGAGTCGGGCAGGCGGACAAACGGGCATGGCAGACGGGCAGGGCAAGCGGAGAGATGGGCAAGGCAGGCAGACAGACGGGCAAGGCAGGCAGACAGACGGGCATGACAGGCGGACGGACGGCCGAGTCTGACAGGCGGACGACCGAGTCTGACAGGCGGATAGACGAGTCTGACAGGCGGATAGACGAGTCTGACAGGCGGATGGACGAGTCTGACAGGCGGACAGGGAAATCAGGCAAGCAGACGGGCATGGCAGGCCGGCCGACAGTCGAGGCAGGCAGGCTGACAGGCTTAGCCGGCAGGCAGACGAGAACCTCGAATAGATCGGGCGTTGAGGGAGTAGGCTTAGAGCGGACGGGATGAGAGGCTTTGTGTAGGCAGGTCCGGTGGCATTCAGCCCCCCACTCCAGAATCACCCCCGTCCGCCAGTCGAAGTGAGGGTTGTGCTGAACCAGCCAAGGATGACCCAAGACAAGCGGTTGACCAGGGGAGGGGAGCAGATGGAACCGGATCCTTTCAAAATGATTCCCGGACATTCTCATCTTTACTAGCTCCGTAATGTATGTCACCGTGCCCAGCAGATGACCGTCCAGAGCTTGGGCAGGAACTGGGATTGGAAGGGGAACGAGCTTCAACCCCATTCTCTGGGCTAAGGTCGTGTCCAGGATGTTGACCTCAGCACCAGAGTCCACAAGGGTGGACAGGGACTGGATGGAACCGGAACTCAGAAAGTGGGCCTGGAGCACTGGCCTTCCGGTCTGGGAGATCGGGGTGCAAACTGAACTCCAACGGTCCGGTGAGCTCCCCCTTTTGACGGTGTCCTTGCCCACCACAGTGCAGACAAAGCCCCTCGGAGAGTCACAGCTGACGCTTCTCTACGGACAGCGACGCGCAATCCACTTCCATAGCCTCCGTTGGGTCTAGTAGGATCGTGGGCGGTTGCTGGAAATCCGAAGTGGTGGCGGTTGCTGGAAATCCGAAGTGGTGCCAATCCCTTCAGGCAAACAGGAAAGTGGATGGCTCTGGCGACCTCTCTCACGGCGTCGCCCCTGGACCCAACGATAATTCACATCAGTAATCATGACAGTTTGGGCCACAGAACACATTAGGCTAGAGGAAAGGAGGAAAGGGCTGTGGGGGGTTCTAGTGATGTATTGCATGAGGTTTTCTGTTAGGGTAGCATTAAAATGGTGAAGGTAAAAAAAATACAGTTTCAAATACAGTCCAAATGCCAACTCAAACCCCACAAAAAAGAAGCACCTCTATTGCATGTAATTGCACCCGCCCGATAAGCAGCTGGACGGAGGCTACAACGATGATTTAAGCCTAACGATGGTGTCAGCAAATACAATTTTTTCCAAATTGCTTAATCTTCCTATTACATGATGAATATTACAATTAGTATTTAATGTATTACTGTGCTGAGTGTCTGCAGATGCAGAGTGAGACGGACAATTATCTTGCCTCATGGCAGAGGACAATGGTAGAACCAATGATTCTGATTTGGCGCATAGTTTACCTTTTTTTTTAGAATGGAGGATCCTCTCTAGTCAAGTCACAGTTATTTGTATGTCTCGAAGGATTGCACAGGCCACAATCGCACCATCTCCTGATGCTTTTATTCTTGATGTCACGGATCAGAAAACGAGGACCATAATTGCGTCACGTTAAAAAAGTTCATTTGGGGTTGGGAGAAACGGGAGAGAGGGTCTTGGAGTGAAGAGATTTGGGAATACCTTTAAGGAAGATGGCTTGAAAGATGGAACAAAGAGGAAACCAGGCAACATGGTTGGTGAGCGCAGACAGTTTCCAAGTGTATGCTTTGCAGACGGTCTGACAAAGGTAGGCTGGAAGGCAGGGCTTTATATAGAGCTTGATTGGCAGGGAATTCAGAACAGCTGGTGGTAAACAAGAAAAAACAGGTGGAACAGATCAGGTGCAGTGACAGAGCAGGGAGGTTATTGGTGCTGGTTACCGGTGGAGAGAGAGCTCATGATACTTGATCTATTTGTTAAGGGGAGACAATAAAACGTATGTTTCTATGCTACAGTTTATATATTGCTCTCTTGCCCTGCCGATCAAATGATGAATAACAAGTAGGTTCATTTATTTGTCAACCTGACAGTGCCTCACCAGACACCAACCTCACAGCACGTCGCTGAATCTTTTTTTTTTTTAACCCAACTTATTCTGTCTAAGAACACGAGGATAAGTAATATTTTGTTTAATGGACCAATTAACCTACAAAATTATCTTTACATTTTTCATACAATTATTTATTTCAGCCCTACTTAATATCAGCTCACTTTTGTTTTTTGGGTTTACACACAACCCAGATTTATGTTTAGGTAACTGGTGGGATACCATAACCAAAAGAAAAACTGGATTTGGCTTACTTCTAATATATTCCTTAACATATTTCCTCGGCAGTATAAGCTATTTAAGAATGTGTGTGGGGAGGATTTTTGGCATGTACAAGTATTGCAAAACCCAACCAAAACGTTTCTTCATATTGCCAAAGTTAAAGCTAAAAACTGAAAATATTTTCTAAGAATCAACAACATGTGAGACACAGTTATGATATAAAACAAATTATTTCAACATTTCTTGTTATATTTACAGGAAAAAAACACCTGAAAAGAAGGTGTTGCAAATATATTGGACCCCTATTCTCTCAGCCTTTAGACTCCAAAGGTTACCTCATTACTTCTGAATTATCCAATGTTTACCTGAATGACTAACAATGACAAAGAGAGTGCACCTGTGTGTCGTTAAAAGCACCTGCTCAGTGATGGGCTCAGAGGTCTGTGCAAGGAGACACAGGTGAACCGACAGCATTGTGAAGACCAAAAAACACATCAGGCAGGTCCGAGATAAATTTGTGGAAAAGTTCAAAGCAAGGTTATGGTTTGAAAACAGGGTTAGGGCTGGGGTTACATCTTGAATTAAGTGTAGGTTAGGATTAGGAACTAGGGTTAAAGCTCAATATTAGGGTTCTAAACTGAATGTAGGGTTCCAAAATGGGTTTAGAGCTGGGGTTACTGGTTGAAAAAGGGTTAGGGCTAGGGTTGCTTACAGCTAGGGTTAGGTGTAGGTTTAGGAAATATGCAGCCTCTTCTCTTTTCATCCGGCCCGTTATACGAAAATAGTCCAAATATAATGACAATATTTAGTTGTTTATTATAAAACCAAATATCAAATTTAGTGCTTAAAAACCTAGACCTAATATAGTGTTTTGCTTTTATTACAAAAAGAAAAGGAATACAATAGGAAAAAAGACATAAAATACTACTACAGTAATACTTTAATACTAAAGTTCCACTAAAGTAATATTACAACAGACATACTGCAAATAAATACATCCATTGTAACGTTTCAAAAATACTTAAGACATACTATAAAAAATACTGAAGAGATACTACAAAAACACTACTATTCAAATTCTTCAACAGAAATACAAAAGTATTTTTTATTTCTATAACCCTTACAAAAATACTAGTACAGTAATACTATAAAACAAAATACAACGACAGAAATGTTGCAACAGAATTACTACAAAAATACCACTGCAGTTCTGAGAAGAAAAAAATACGATAGAAAAACTACAAAAATATTACTACAGTAATACTATAATATAAATATTGTATAACAGAAATATGGCAACAGAAATACTACAAAAATACCATAACAGTAATACTATAGTTTAAAAATACTACTACAAAAATATCATGCAAAAAATACTAATACAGAAATATTACAACAGAAATACCACAAAAATACTACATTAAAAGTATTATGACCGAATTGCTTCAAAAATACAACTACAGAAATTTCACAGCAAATACTATAGATATACTACAAAAACTCTACTAGGGCAATACTACAAAACTACTACAGAAGTACTACCAAAAAACAACTCCAGTAATACTCACAGATCATGGATCCCATTGTCGCCAGGATTGCGGGGGCACCGCTTCCTGTGGTTTGTCTTGGACAAGTATAGCCCGGCGATGCCCGTCCCCCTCAAGGCCGATTTTGTTAGCTAGAGGTTTAAAATGGATAGTACTGGTTACCAGTAGCAGGAGAAGGATCCTGATTTGTCGTTGATCTTTTTAGGCATATGCTTCCTCCTACTCCTTTTCTGACATGTTACGTTAACATTGTTTTTTTTTCTTGATTGGTTTTGTTTTTATTTTATCTTTAATGTTCAAAATAAATATTGAATTCATTCGGATAGAGCATTTAGTCGCCGTTGTTTTTCGGTGTACAGCGTCATCCTGCTCTTCAGAGATAAGACAGACCTCAGCAATGGCGTGCATTTGTGTCACAATACAATAGAACAAAATATCGAATTTAGTGCTTAAAACAGGGACCCAATGTGTTGATCAATCTATCCATCCATCCATCCATTATCTGCACTGCTTACCCTCAGAAGGGTCACGGGGGTGCTGGAGCCCATCCCAGCTATCTTCGGGCAGTGACAATGGGAAACCCTGAACTGGTTGCCAGCCTGTCGCAGGGCACACAGAGACAGCCAACTCGCTTGGAATTTGGGAGAAAACCGGAGTGCCCGGAGGAAACCCGTGCAAGCACGGGGAGAACATGCAAACTCTACACGGGAAGGTTTGATCTCATGACCTCAGAACTGTGCCGCACACGCGCTAACCACTGCGCCGCCTTGCTGCCCTGATCTATCTAGTTTATTTAAAAACAAATATTCGGAAATGTAACATGTAGATGACTTAATGTATATTTATTCAAAAATGCTTTGTTGTTTTTTTGTTTTTTTTAACTATTCTAAAGGCTTTGGCACTACTCAACATTAAGTATGGGCATGATACATCAGTACTAGAGACACGATCTTTGTCAACACTTAGTGCTCAGTTTTGTTGCCCTATCCACTTTATTACACCGTATGGCAGTGTGTAGGCGCTAACCCATATGCCGAGTACGCACAGTGCGGTGATCAAAGCGAAGGTAAAAGTACAGATTGTTAACTCTTCAAAGCTTTATTATTTCAATAAAAAGATACCTCAGGATGGAGAGGTATATGTTTTGTGCACCTACCCGATCACCATGACGTGATCATATCACCCGAAACATCGGGCACTGAAAGGTTCTTGCAAAGTTCAATCATAAGTTCAGTGTTACAAAATTTTGTTTTGCAAGCTTAGGGGCCGGTCACACAGCCGTTTGCGGCTGAATCACGGCTAAAATTTTGCGGGTTTTTTTTGCCCGTGGTTGCCCGGGATGGAAATTGCGCAAATTTGGCCAACCCGCTGTTCATCGGTGGTATGCCCGCAAAACCGACGCCGGCGACTGTTCCGCTTCCTCATCGCGTCATTTCTGCGTCATTTTCTCGTGTGGACCACGGGTATAAAAGCTCCCGAGCCGGTGTTGTGCCCAAATCCGACTCCTACGCAACACCCACACTGCCCCACCCCCTCGCGTGACTTTTTCATCCACGTTAACAAACGCATTTTGTAGAATACGATCACACTTTATTGTTTAAATAAACGCGTTATAAAAACTAGGATCTCCCAATTGTTATAATTAGCTCGCTTTATAGTTTTAATAAGCGTTTTAAATAGAATACGATCGCTTTCGTTGGAAGCGCACGTTCGATTACAAATAGAATACGATCGCTTTCGTTGGAAGCGCACGTTCGATTACGTTCACAACAAAAACAAAGACAGAATGGTTTAAGATGAATTACATATCCAACAAATGCAAGACGAAGTGGCTTTGGTTATTTGTTCGCCATTACATTCCCTCAATGTGAGATAAAACGAGGTAAAAGCGGTTGTATTAGCGAGGGGATGCAAATGTAGATATCATGACTGCACAAGACACGGTCCCGTGAAGATCAAGATTTCAAACTATGGCATCATTTTTATTTTATTATTTCGAAAAGAAATGTCAAGACATAAAAATGGAATAAGACGAGGTTACTACGCTGACGGGGGGGGGACTTTTTAAGGGTTATTGTTCTATCTTTATTATTTATTATCTATAACCGATCAGTTCATAATACGCTACAAAGCTTATGAGCCGGGACTCTTACTCTCAACCAAAAGTCCAAGCTAAGGTCCTAGCACTAAAGCCTTGCTGTGACCATTGCGAATGCACCGAAAGATTTATTCGAAATGAAGAGAAACTACACTGACGGGGATCCATGTTCACCCCCTTGATGTCACGAGCACAACGTGTGCTCGGCATTCACGCTGTTTATACGCGGAGAAAGGCGTTTGACTGTCACACGCGTAACACGCTAATTTCACGTAATAACACCGCGATACAGGTGCAGAACATGCTATTACCATGCACCACCCACGATTACCCGCTGAAATTTCCTACCCATGTGTAAGCACGCGCTGGCCGCGGCCAGAGCACGTCGTTCCGCGTCATTTCCGCGTCATTTCCTCGTGTTGACCATGTGTGCGGCACGCGGTTGAACACGTGCTCAAACTTTTGAGCAGCTCAAAAGTTTTGAGCGCGGCCAACCACGTGAAAATTTCCGACCGCGAGTGTTGCGTAGGAGTCGGATTTGGGCACAACACCGGCTCGGGAGCTTTTATACCCGTGGTCCACACGAGAAAATGACGCAGAAATGACGCGATGAGGAAGCGGAACAGTCGCCGGCGTCTTTTTTCCGGCCATACCACAGACGAACGGCGGGTTGTCAAATTTTGCGCATTTTCCATCCCGGGCAACCACGGGCAAAAAAAAAAACGCAAAATTTTAGCCGTGATTCAGCCGCAAATGTCTGTGTGACCGGCCCCTTAGTGCCCTTGTGTTCATTGAAAGCTTTGTTTAGATCAGGGGTCGGGAACCTATGGCTTGCGAGCCATATATGGCTCTCTTCATGAGTACATATGGCTCAGAGATAAAATAGGATTTATAATGGTTTCTTGCTAAGATATTTGTCATATATGCTAAAAAGACACAATACTGATGTATTTATAGGACACAATTTGACCTACAGTTTACAGTGTCACACCAGCAGTGCCCATTTTTTGGCTGTAAATCGCTAAATAATCCTGCATTTGGAAGCTCATTAAACAATTGAGGTTCATTGTTTCATTGAGGCACCTTGTGAAGGTAACTCACAGAACAAACTTGAACCCAAACTAAACGTTTTACCCAGAAGCTCTAGCAGATCACCCAGAGCAATTTGATTGGGTGAGCACTTGGAATGGGGGGAGCTATATATAGGACAGGACGCGTGAACTCTTTCTCCTTTCCCACTGCCATCTGCACTGAAGGAGAATACGTTGGTATTTTCTTGATTTCAATTTTACACCTGAATGTTTTTGTTTTCTTACATATAACATTTTAAACTTACTCTACTCATGTTTGCACCACAAAAATCAAATGGTGTAAAACATCCTGATGCTCTTACCAAGCTTTTTTTTTGTGACTTCTCGTCTATTTGTTGCTTCTCTAAATGCAGAGTCGACCCTTTTCAAGGGAAAAAAGGGAAAAGCCTGCTGTTGACTAAAGGATGAATGGTTTAACTGCTGCATTTGTAATTATTTGCAAACACGAGGACGCTCCCCGAAGTCAATACCAGTTGATATTGTTAAGGTTGACAAATCTCTCGAGGCCCCTTCACCAGTCTTCCATCTTTGGCTCCTACCTGGTTCCCTAGCGGGCTGTGCTCCATCGATCTTTAGCTTGAAAAGGAAAAAAAGGTCTTTGATTAACTTTATTTTTGTTTGTAACTCATTTTTATTGTGCTTTTTCCTTTTTTAACATACAGATGGACAAAAAATGAAAAAAACAAGACAACATTGCAGTGTTAGGTAGTATCTTCCATGCTCGAGTCCTTATTCAAAGTCTAGTCTTCATCGTTCATTGTTGGTGTCCTCATTTTTCCCATAATCCCTCCATGTTTCCCATTTGTCCATGAATTGGGTCTCTCGTATTCTTATTCGAAATGTGATTCTCTCCATTACAAATAATTATTTCACAGTGCACACCCACTGCTTCACGGTGGGGGGTTCTTGTTTATACTATAATCTTATTACTTTTTTTGCTAGCTGTTAGAAGAAATTTTACCAGGTATTCCTCTTTTCTGTCATGTTTCTTCTGTTAGATTTTCCAAATAAAACACCTTCAATGTTTGGGTATCCCGTATCCCACAATTTCCTTTAAAACAAACGAGAATTTGTCCCAGTTAACTTTTGTTTTTGGACACAGCTAAAATGTATCCATGTGGTCAACGTCTTAATTTTGCGTGTAAAAAAATCTGACCAGGTTCTTCCGGTTGAAATCCTCAGAATCTGGGAGCAAGTGGATGTGCTCTGTGTTTTACAGATATTCCACCACTCGTGTTCAGTTATTTTTGACCCTCCAAGGTACATTAGAGGCAAAGGTATTAGCAAGTAATCAGCGAAAACTATGAAAAAAACCTCACATAAATATTTAGGCTTCTTTTGAACAAAGAAACAATGCTTTTACCCATTCCAAAATGGAAAACTGACTTGGCTATATCACTGGATCAAGACCTTTAAATATGCCATAATACATTCAGAATGACAAAACACACTTACTTACAACTCATTCAGTATAAAATACTTCATAGACTACATTATACTCAATATACAGTATGTTGAAGCTAGTGGCATTCTCCGATTCGGACACCTGTCTACTGTGTTCGCAAAATACAGTAGACACATACTATTACGCTTTATGGCTGTATCCACCAGTCAAAGATTTCTGGACAACAGTTATAAGAAAGATCTCGAGCAGCAGGATCCCTTGCTGCCCTAAAATCTGTTTACTCTGTGATTTATCGGCAACTAATATACAACATGAACAGATTCCATCAATTCTGGTAGCTCGCGCTATTTCCCCAAAAACAATTATTGTTAACTGGAAAATTAAACAGACATTGAACATTAATCAATGGTTATATCTTCTTAAAAAACATATATTAATGGTGAAAATCCCAGCTTCAGAAAATAACAAAATCTCAAATTTTAGACTTACATGGTCCATGTACAGGTCATTTTATAAAAAAATAGGCATATTGTCATAGGGTTCTTTATTTTCCAAAGTGTAATAATAAAAATTAAACTTTCATATATTTTATATTCATTGCACACCAACTGAAATATTTTGAGCCTTTTATTGTTTTAATGTTAGTGATTTTTGCATACTTCTCATTAAAAAGAAAACAATTCCTACCCCAAAACAACAGCAAATAATGAAGAGGTGCTCTGAACGAGCTACTGATGTAATCATCTGAGTCAACGAGTTAACTCTAAACACCTGCAAATGATTCCTGAGGCTATTAAAAACTCCCAGCCAGTTAATTACTGTAATCATGGGTAAGACTGCTGACCTGACTGACACCCTCAAGCAAGAGGGTAAGATACAAGAAAAAATCTCTGAGCGAATAGTGAACTGAGTCTGGAGTAGAGGCATCCAGAGCCACAGTGCAAAGGCGTGTGCAAGAAATGGGCTACACTGCATTCCCCAGGTTAAGCCAAATTTGAACCAGAAACAGCAGCAGAAACGGCTGACCTTGGTGAGAGAGAAGCAACACGAGACTGTTGCTCAGTGAAGCTCAGTACTTTTTTCGAATAAAAGCAAATTTTTCATGTCCTTTAGAAATCAAGGTGCCATAGTCTGGAGGAAGACTGGGGCGAAGGAAATGCCAAAATGTTTGAAGTCCAGGGGCGGGGTGGTGGGGGATCGGGTGGTGTTGTCCAGTTCGACGGGGGAAATCTATTGATCATGCATCTTCCTCACTCACCAGTTTTCACTCACTCTTTGTAAATAGGCTTCCACTGGACACAACATCCATCACTTGGGGGGAAAGCAAATACCCCCCTTTTTTAAATGCACTACACGAATGCTCACTTTTGGGGACATGGGGCGCTGGATGAGGGAAAATAGATTTCCTCGTCATATTCCCTCCTACCCCCCATTTTTCTTTTTATTACACACACTGGGGCACACATGTTGGGATGGGTCACTTTGGGCCCTGAAACCGGCTATCAGGCGGGTACTATTGCCAGGGATGGGATTGGTGTTCTACCGGTGCTCGGGAAGTGGTTTTGGTGAGGGGATCGGAGGGGATACTGTCATGCCAGGCCCTGCAACCTTGTTGATTATGATGTGGGGGATTTTTTTGTGTGTTCTGGTCTTCCATCGCTTACCATGATTCGGGAGAAAAATCCCATTTAAGATCATTCAGATTTTGCTGGTATCTGTGGCTGCCTATACTAATTTCATTCTCATTCCTCCTTTAGTTTTCTTCGGAAGATAGGCACTGGTCTCGATGAAACTACTTATGGTGAAGGAAAGTGAGCTGGCAATAATGGGACGACCATGTGCTTGTCTGACTCACCACATCAGCCCCCCCCAACCCCATTTTTTGTGCTTTCTGTTTTAGAATGTTGAGTTGATGAGGATGAAATCAGGTATCACAATGCTACATCTAGTATTCACCTCTGTGGGTTTCCTGTCTGCTTGAACCAGCTAGGAGCCAAAGATACATGCACGCAGAAAAAAAGGAGCAATGAGGCTATCGTGTATGTTCTCAGATCAGATACACTGAGCTCCCAAAATAATAATAATGATTATGTTAATGATCATGATAATGATAATAATGATAATGATATAGAGTGAACGTACAACAAAACAAAAACAAAACGAAGAAAAAACACGCACACAAGAAAAACAACCTTGCACTGTTTGGGAATAACTTTCATGCTCAAGTCGTTTTTCTAAGTCTAGTGGTGTCCTTATTTTCCCTACAGTCTGTCCATTTTTCCCATTCATCCATTAATTGGATCATCTGTATTCTTATTCAAAATGTGGTCCTCTTCATTAGAAATATTTCCGGGGTGGGGAGAGCTTGTTTGTACCATAATCTTGTTATTACTTTTTGTTAGCTGCCATTAAATGTTTGATCAAGTACTCATCTTTTTTTCTGTAAAATTTCTCCTGTTAGATTCCCCAAATAGAGCACGTTGAAAGTTTTATGTATCCCATATCTCACAATTTGTTCTAAAGCGAACCATAATTTGGCCCAGTAATCTTGTGTTCTTGGGCAAAGCCAGCCCCCTATATCTTTGGGAAGCTGCAAAGTCTTGAATCTAATTATTGGATTTTTTCCAACCCTAAATAAACCTTAACAACTAATTATCCCATTACTGGAAGAGACCTGAAATTGTACTAGAGCTTTTGCAATACCATCCATCCATCCATTATCTTCCGCTTATCCAAGGTCGGGTCGCGGGGGCAGCAGCTTTAAAAGGGAAGTCCAGACGTCCCTATCCCCAGCCACCTCCTCCAGCTCATCCGACGGGATCCCAAGGCGTTCCCAAGCCAGCCCAGAGACATGGTCTCTACAGCCTCCTGAGTCGCCCCCAGGGCCTCCTGCCGGTGGGACATGCCCGAGGGAGGCATCCTTATCAGATGCCCGAGCCACCTCAACTGGCTCCTCTCAATGCGGAGGAGCAGTGGCTCTACACAGAGTCCCTCCCGGATGACTGAGTTTCTCACCTTATCTCTAAGGGAGAACCCAGACACCCTGCGGAGGAAACTCATTTCGGCCACTTGTATCCGGGATCGTGTTCTTTCGGTCATGACCCAAAGTTCATGACCATAGGTGATGGTAGGAACGTAGATCGACCGGTAGATCAAGAGTTTTGCCTTTCGGCTCAGCTCCCTCTTCACCACGACGGACCAGTACAAGGTCCGAATGACGCCAGACGCTGCACCGACCCGTCTGTCCATCTCCCGTTCCATCCTTCCCTCACTCGTGAACAAGACTCCAAGATACTTGAACTCCTCCATTCGGGGCAAGATCTCCTCCTCAACCCGGATGGAGCATGCCACCCTTTTCCGACTGAGTACCATGGTCTCGGACTTGGAGGTGTTGATCCTCATCCCGGCCGCTTCACACTCGGCTGCGAATCGCTCCAGCGAGAGCTGAAGATCACGGCCTGAGGAAGCCAACAGCACCACTTCATCTGCAAAAAGCAGTGACGCAATGCTGAGGCCCCCAAACCGGACTCCATCCCCACCAAGACTGCGCCTAGAAATTCTGTCCATAAAAGTTATGAACAGAATCGGTGACAAAGGGCAGCCCTGGTGTCCAACCCTAACCAGAAAAGAATACGACTTACTGCCGGCAAAGCAGACCAGACTCTGGCACCGGGCATACAGGGACGACACAGCCCGGATAAGAATGTGTGGTACCCCATACTCCCAAGCACCCCCCACAGGACCTCCCGAGGAACACGGTCAAATGCCTTTTCCAAGTCCACAAAACACATGTAAACCGGACAGGGAAACTCCCATGCACCCTCAAAGACCCTGCAGAGTGTGTAGAGCTGGTCCTGTGTTCCACGGCCAGGACGAAAACCACACTGTTCCTCTTGAATCCGAGATTCGAGCTCCTGGCGGACCCTCCTCTCCAGTACCCCTGAATAGACCTTACCAGGGAGACTGAGAAGTGTGATTCCCCTGTAGTTGGAACACACTCTCCGGTCCCCCTTCTTAAAGAGGGGAACCACCATCCCAGTCTGCCAGTCCAGAGGCAATGTCCCCGATGTCCACACGATGTTGCAGAGGCGTGTCAACCATGACACGCCCACAACATCCAGAGCCTTAATGAACTCCGGGCGGATCTCATCGACCCCTGGGGCCCTGCCACCGAGGAGCTTTTTGACCACCTCGGTGACTTCAACCCCAGAGATGCGAGAGTCCAACTCCGAGTCCTCCGGCTCTGCTTCCCCAGAGGGGGACGTGTCGGTGGGATGGAGGAGGTCTTCGAAGTACTCCGCCCACCGATTCACAACGTCCCGGGAGCAACTAATATGCCCAAACCGGCTCTGCGACTCTCACCACGGGCAACTCCAGAGTGGAAGAGAGTCCAACCCCTCTCGAGAGGACTGGTACCAGAGCACAAGCCGTGCGCGGAGGTGAGTCCGACTATATCTAGTGGGAATTTCTCAACCTCACGCACCAACTCGGGCTCCTTCTCTGCCAGAGAGGTAACGTTCCATGTCCCAAAAGCCAGTTTCGGTAGCCGGGGATCGTCGCGCCAAGGACCCCTCCCTTGGCCGCTACCAAGCTCTCTGCGCACCCAACCCATTTGGCCCCTCCTACAGGTGGTGAGCCCATGGGAAGAGGGTCCCACGTCGTCCCATCGGGCTGTGCCCGGCCGGATCCCGTGGGTAAAGGTCCGGCCACCAGGCGCTCACCAGCGGACCCCACCTCCAGGCATGGCTCCAGAAGGGGGCCCCGGTAACTCGCGTCCGGGCGAGGGAAATTGAAGCCCAATGTTTTTGCTCGTCATAAGGCGTCTCAGATATGCGTTTTGTCGTCCCATCGGGCTGTGCCCGGCCGGATCCCGTGGGTAAAGGTCCGGCCACCAGGCGCTCACCAGCGGACCCCACCTCCAGGCATGGCTCCAGAAGGGGGCCCCGGTAACTCACGTCCGGGCGAGGGAAATTGAAGCCCAATGTTTTTGCTCGTCATAAGGCGTCTCAGATATGCATTTTGTCTGGCCACTCACCTAGAACCTGTTTGCCATGGGTGACCCTACCAGGGGCCTAAAGCTCCCGACAACATAGCTCCTAGGATCATTGGGACGCACAAACTCCTCCACCACGATAAGGTAGCAGATCAAGGAGGAGCTTTTGCAATACACCCATCTTAAATACCTCTATTCTTGAACTCATATCTAATAATATATTTGGCCATTTTTCAAGATCCCTCTTAATTTCTTTCTTCAAATTTGTAATGGTAACATCGAATACCTTCTTTTAACAAGTTTTACTTTCTTTCTGCTTTTCGGCCAAATATTTCACTTTTGTCATCTTGTAATCTGCAGAATGATTTTCTTTATGGTGCCTTTTCGTTCAGTTTAATTTTAGTGCATTTGGCCGTAATGCGCACCTCAGCGCAAAACCGTTTATTTTGGTGCTGCACTTCGAAGTGCACACTTAATTTGAGGGACTTGGCCCCAAGGATACGCGAAGCTTCGTACCTCAGCCAAAACGTACAAAAGCTTGGGGTTATTTGTTTTGCTGTACAGTTTGAGTGTACTGTTTACACAACATTGTAAGATTTTTGTATGTTGATGATTAGACTAATTGTGATTAAGGGCTATACAAATACTTGACTTGACTTGACTTGACATTTGTTCAATAAAACATTTTTTAAAAAGCTATGGGTTTTTTTTCCAGCTTATACCTTCAAATCAAGTAAATCGTTCGGCTTTATATACCCACAAGCCGGGTCAAGTTTGGTCGGATCCTCATCGCTGAAACCAAACTCTCTTAGTGTCTTATTAAGGTCTAGTTCAGGGGTGGCGAACAAGTTTGACACAAAGAGCCGAAATTTTTAACTGTGAGAGTCAAAAACACACCATAACACACGCCTCTCCTTACAATACAACAAGTATTGTTCTTGTGTTAATTTCAAGGAAAGTGTCCACCCTCAATACACACACACACAAAAAACTTAAACATGAAACAAGGCAAAGCGCCAAAGTATATAGAAAATATGATGAGGCAAAGAGCCACATGCGTGCAGCTCTAGAACCACGTGTTCGCCACCCCTGGTCGAGTTCACACTGTCAAAAGCCTTTTCTGCATGTATCCTTAAAGTGCATAGTGCACCTTAAGTTGTTTTGTGTTTCTCTCCAATTAATTCCTGCATACATGTATCTAACCTTTTTACTCGTTACTTACCCAATATGTGCTTATTTGAGTATAGGGGGGATGAAGGAATCGAATCCCTACTGCTGTTAATCCTGAGCAGTGTTGAGAATAATGCTGTTTCAAATAGCGCTGTTACATGACAGCGTTGATTTTTTTCAGTAACGGGCTAATCTAACAAATTATTTTTCCGCCATCACAACACCGGTCCCGTACTGTAGGTCATTTATGCGGTGTGCTACTTTGCTTGCTGAACAACGGCGTGCACACACAAACCTGATTCTGTTTACTCTTCACTGAGATGGCGACGTCATATCCTCCGATCGTGTCAATATTTAAAATAGTGACTACCATATAGTTAGACAGCGATTTTGAATTCAGTATTTACTAAGCGCTGAAAGAAAATGCAAATAAGGGCTTAGTCACGAGAAATGGAATTCACGAGTACAGTTGACATTCCTTGAAGCAGCGCAACAAACTGGTCTCGTTCGCAAATCAAACGTCTCTGAGGCAGCTCTTGGAAGTGAACATAAGGGCCCACTTCCCATTGATCAACAGCTCGTTCGCTCTGAGACTTTTTTTTTATCTTGTGATTGGTCAATACACCAGGCTTCTGTGATACTTGAACTGTGCACTTACCTGGCAGGGGAGAAAGCATGATCATGCCCTGCGATTGGCTGGCAACCAATTGTGTTCTATGATCTTTGATTTTTGCAATCCGGAGATGGAATAAGAGCTTGCTCTGTCCACTCCACGCATCGGCCCGGTATTGCAGTACCTCCGGGAACGGTGCATTCGCAATGATCGCAGCAAGGCTTTAGGGCTAGGACCTTAGCTTGGCCTTTTGGCTGAGAGTAAGTGTCCCGGCTCCTTGGCTTTGTAGCGTATTATGAACTGACCGATAATGGATAATGGATAATGAATTAAAGAAGATAGAACAATAACCCTTTAAAAATCCCTCCCCCCTAACCTATAGTGAATGTGATTGTTTTCTGTTATTAGTGTCAATAAATTTGTTCAAACCACATATTGTTAGAATATGATATGATTAAATTGTGAATGTGATAGAACAATAACCCTTAAAAACCCCAACCCCCCAATATGCATTTTTTTCAGAGATTCTGTGTTGTTGACTTTAAATTTGTCGGGCATAAAATGGTTAAATAAATCTTTTTGTATTTGATCTTTTTTTTGGGAGATTTATAAATCCATCCATCCATTATTTGTACCGTTTTTCCTTAGTAGGGTCGCGGAGGGCGCTGGAGTCCATCTTACGTGTCTACGGGCAGTGGGCAGGGGACACCCTGAACTGGTTGCCAGCCAGTCGCAGGGAACACAGAGACATATAACCACTCGCTCATTCACACCTAGGGACAAATTTGACCGGCCAGATAACCTGACATGCATTTTTTGGGAAATGAAGGAGTAAACCAGATTGCCCGGAGTAAACCCACGCAAGCACAGGCAGTACATGCACTCTCTGCAAGGGAAGGCTGGTAGCTGGATTTAATCCCACGACCGAAGAACTGTACCATGGACGCGTCAACCACTCAACCGCCGTATTTTTATTTATTTCCTGTGTTTTTCTGTGGTAATGTCCTTCCATCCATCGATTATCTGCACCACTTATCCTCAGTAGGGTCGCGGGGCAGTGTTAATGTATTTGTATGAAAATGTAAAGTTAATTCTTCTTTTATTTTTTTTCTTTTGTTATTGTATTTTTTCTTTTATTTTCAATTTTTTTTTCTCTTTTTTCTTTATTTTTCCCTCTTTTTAAATCATTTGGTGCATAGTGTAACATAATAAGTTTTCTTGTCTGGATTAAAGCAATAAAAACAACCTGAAGAGCTCTATTCAACTCAAATACTGCTCAAAAAAATTAAAATTGTTTGACATTTAACAACTTATTTTTAAAGGAATGGAAATAGTTCCTTTCCTTGGTAACTAGTTACTTTTACAGTCGAGTAATACAGTTACTTCTTTAAATTAGGTAATGAGTAACTATGACTAAATACTTTTTAAAGTAAAATGACCATCATTAATCATGAGGGCAGAAATGCAAATGCAAAACAAAGCCACCCGAGCAGGGGTGTCCACCTCATTTTCAAGCATACTTATTTTTATTTATGCATGGTCTCTCTAGTCAGACTGCTGAGAAACTTGGCAAAGACAAGCATTTACAACCCCTTCACTTAAAAATGTAAGGACCTTTTAAACCTTGAAAACACATTATTAAAGTTCAAAGCGTTTGCAAGAATTTAAACACTCGTACCAACCCCAATTTATTTCTAAAAGGGCGCAGAGGTGGGTGGAGTAGCCAAAGATTTTACTCAAGAAAAGAATGGTTGCTTCAGAATAATATGACTCAATGTAGAAGTCAGAAGTAAAAAGTAAAAAAGTATTGGTAAAACTACTCAAGTACTGTGTAACTGTAGCAACGTCTTATTTATTGACCATTCAACCATTCAATCAGATCATCAAATCCATCCAATCCACAATAAATTGCATTTTGTCTCAAATAGCCTAAACTAATCAAGTTAAATTCAAATGATTTAATAAACAAGAAAATGATAATAGTATAAATGTAATAAATAAATTAAGCACAAGTAGCACATTTAAAGCCCCAGTGTCTCTCAAGTGCATTTTCTTGAGCGCAGGGGGAACGGGTTCAACTCCTTCCGGATAGGAATCGAACATGTTGATGAGGCAATGAAGAATCTTGAGTTGGAATCAACATTTATTTAGAGGAATTGCGCAGGCCTTACTCTTGCACAGACAAAGAAAAAAGGTGGACGCAGGGCAAAGGAGGGCTGATACCCGAGCCAGAAAAAGACAGAGCGACAGGAAGAAAACAGCACCCCCGGCCTTCTTGAACATGGATTTTGTTACATGCTGGTGTGTGTAGAAAGGAAATAAGCAACTCGTATGGACGTTGCGGCTAGTTGCTGTCCAGCTAACCTTCTATTTACTACCGTTCTCTTATCTTTTTTGCTTTCTTTTTTGGACACATGCGTGGCCAATAAGACTTATAGTCGGGAGGAACTTATTCAATTGGGTGGGCGTCTAAATTTCGACTTTTCGGGCACTTTTTACACTGCCTATGATATCCCGAACGAGCTACAAAGGCATCTGGCATCTCCGTGGTCAGCCAGTCCACCTACAAAACGACGGAGGCGGCGTAAAGATAGAAAGCAGACGCGGGGTTGTCGTGCGGGAAAGTGTGTGAAGCGTGAGAAGTCCACCATTATTTCTTCACCGGTCTTGCCGGTCAACCGACGTCTGAAACTCAACGCACCCGAACGGCGACATCTTGTGACGATCTCTACAAAGACTTCAGCTAAGTTAAACGATTCAACAAAGCTAAAACTTGGTCTTTTAAATATTAGATCGCTTGCTCCTAAAGCTTTACTTGTTGATAATATTATTTGTGATTACAAACTTAACTTGATTGGTCTATGTGAAACTTGGTTGAGACCGGATGAGTTTTTACCGTTAAATGAGGTTTCTCCTCAAGACTACATGAGCAGCCATATAGCACGCCCTTTGAAGAAAGGTGGCAGTGTTGCGCTAATTTCCGAAAAAAAAACGCTCAAATTTACTCCTTGCATTCTTGTTGTAAAAACACATCCGTTCTGATGGTTTTTAAAAACGATAAAACGCTGTGAGCTTTAACCTTTGATCTCACACTTCTCACATTGATAGTAGAGCAGGTAATGTTCATAAGTGTTGTTAAAGTATACAAACTACTTAGACAAAACTGGGGGATCCGAGTCCATTCTCTGGTTGTCATTGAGAATGTCACCTGTGTCGGATTCCTGATTACCTCATTTGGAGACCCACCGGGGAAAACTCTGGAATCCTCTGACTCTCTGTCCGTGGTTCCAGGTCTTCCCCTTTTTTCTGGGTTAGGGGGTGGGCCAGAGGACCTATCGAAGGGTCTCTTACTTCCCTGCCCACAATGGATCAGATTTTTTTCTTCCCCGACTTCCTCCGGCTCAACTTCATACTGTTCCCTTGTGGGCGTTTTTATCGGCAATCGGCTTTCCTCTAAATCTCTTATCTTTGTTCTGGTGTTTTCACCACCCCCAATTTGGTCCTATTTTCCCCCTCTTTCCAGTGGCCATATGGGTTTTGGGAGAGTCATTCGCATTTTTGATTTGTTTGTCTTTTTCAAATTCCGATAGTGGAGTAAAAAACAATTTTGATTTTTTTTTGGCCTCTCCTCCAGGCCCTTCCTGATTAATATGGGTTTTGGGAGGGGGAGGGCCAGTTACCTTTTATATTTGTTTGTCTTGTCTAAATTCAGGTATTGTATAAAAATTCAAATTTGAATTTTTGGCCTCTCCCCCAGGTCCCTCCTGACTCAAATTTGATTTTTTGGCCATTCCTCCAGGTCCTTCCCGACTAGGGGTTCTGGGAGGGACATCTGTATTTTAAATTGTCTTGTTCATTTTCTTTGTGCATTTCTTGTTCATTTTCATTGGGTATTTCCATAACTTTATTCATTTCATTGTCTTTGTTATCTTTATTCATTTCATTGTCTTTGTTACATTTATTCATTTCATTGTCTATGTTGTGTGTAATCTTTTCATTGTCTTTATTAACTGCCTTCCTAGCTTTCAACTTGTTAGCAAACGATTTCGGGCAGTTCTTATAGAGGTGGTTCGTTTCTCCACAGAGGTTGCATTTTCTGCTATTGGTACACTCCTCAAAAGAATGTCCAATTGTCCTGCACTTTCCACAAATAATTCGATCACATACCTCAGCCAGATGCCCATGCTCACCACATTTGCGGCAGTTTTGGTTATCCTTGATAGTGGATAAAGCCACGGTTTTCCCCCAGGACTATCATCGACAGGGGGTGTTTCAGTCCCTAAAAGCCCTGAGGGTCTTGCCATTGTTGGATGGGTTTCCGCCAGGTACAATTCCAAATGCCGTTCTCATCCTTCACCTTCATAGCCTGGCCTTTTATCGAGCAGTATCTGCTCAACCAAAAACAGATGTCATCTGCATTCACCACTTCATTAAACATTCTGACAATGACTATCTTGCTAGCATTATCAGTCAGCTTCTCCACCATAAATCCAGAAAACTGGGGCCTCACCCCCTCAGAGCGATCCCAAAACTCTTGCAAAAGAGCCGCCGTTACAAAACTTACATCAAAGCCCTTGGCAAAAGGCAAGTTTATAATGCAATACATCTCCTCCGGTTTAAACTTCAGACACTTTTGAACTAACATGTTCCACAAATCCAGCCTTGACATTTTTTGCGAATCAGCTCCCACATCTTTGAACAGGAATCGCACGCAGTTATGTCTCCGCCCGCCGGCATAATGCCATGACAGGACTCGGCTGCTTTACTTTGCTAATAGGAACGCAATATATCGCAGACAGAAAGGATGCAATATGATAGTGGTCAATATACCTCTTAAAACAGATTGATACCAGAGCCACAAGCCAAAGTTCTCACCCCTGACAGAGGCAATCACGCGACATACTTACCCTCCGACTAGACTTCATTAAAGTACACAGTCCAAAAATCAGTTAAGGTTTTTTGTTGAACAATTTTATTGACACTTTTAACAGCAATTAAACACATTCACAATTTAATCATATCATATTCTAACAATATTCAGATTCAGATTCAGATTTACTTTATTGTCATTCGTGTACACGTGTATACAGAACGAAATGTCGATACATCTGACCCGCACAGGTTCTTTGAACGTCAGCCGGGATAGATAAGATTAACCATGTCTTCGTCAGAATTTTAGCGCAGCAGTTCGTCATCTCGCGGTCCGATGCCACTTCCAGTTGTTAAATGGTCCAGTTTATTGTCCAGAGAGCGAACGTTGGAGAGCAAAATGGATGTTAGAGGGGTTAGCCTTTAGCCTAGCTGTTAGCCCGGCCCGCTTCCTCGTCACGCCGCTGTCTTGCCACTCTGCTTCGCTGCTTTGTAGGCCGCTGGGTCTTGTTGACATAGCAGTCCGTGGCTAATAAACACTCCCGAGTGGTCGTAGCACCGAGCGCTTGATGTCCTCGTTCGGCGGTCACGCCGCTGTCTTGCCACTCTGCTTCGCTGCTTTGTAGGCCGCTGGGTCTTGTTGACATAGCAGTCCGTGGCTAATAAACACCGAGCGCTTGATGTCTGGATGATCGTATATCCAGCAAAAAAATTATCTTAATCTGCAGTTCGAGCCGACTTTGTGCGCCATCAAAACTGAGTCGAAGACTGGATCTTATGGCCGACGTGTAAAAAAACCGTTGCAAGCCGATGCAGCCGCAGCCGAACAGGGCGCCGCCATGATGATGCGGTTTGAACAAATTTATTGACACTAATAACAGAAAACAATCACATTCACTATAGGTTAGGGGGGAGGGATTTTTAAAGGGTTATTGTTCTATCTTCTTTAATTCATTATCCATCATCCGTTATCGGTCAGTTCATAATACGCTACAAAGCCTAGGAGCCTGGACTCTTACTCTCAGCCAAAGGGCCAAGGTAAGGTCCTAGCCTTGAAGCCTTAAGCCATTGCGAATGCACCGTTCCCGGAGGTACTGCAATACCGGGCCGATGCGTGGAGTGGACAGAGCAAGCTCTTATTCCATCTCCGGATTGCAAAAATCAATGATCATGGCTGCGATTGTACACTCTTAAGTCAATTCAGCTTTGCAATTGTAACCTTTAATGGTATGCAAATTCAGATCAAGGCTGACTTCCAAACCCAGCGCATGCAACCTTTGAGCGCCGGCCTGATTAGGATGTTGACGAACCTTCTTCAGCAGGCCACGACATCGCCTTTGAGCCCTCTTCTAACGATGTCAATGGGCCTCTCTGTGTCGAACCATAATGATGCAACATTTAATCTGATGTCATGCACCTATAAAATGTCTGTCCAAATAAACCACTAGGAGAAATGCTGCATTGCCGCCCAAAAGGAAAGGCAGGCAGCATTTCTCCCACGTCAAAACCTAAATTTGTGCATTTGTCTCCTTTTTTGGTGATTTTTACAAAATGCCCTTTTGGATGAACCTGACAGTATTCAATTAGACACCGGGTGGGCGACAGTGTTGATTCAAGGCGAATCAAATGACCTCCCAGGAGATCAAGTGTTCTGTCGGGGGCTGGGTGTCACTTCCTGACACTGGCTGCTGCTTACTTAGAGTTGCCGGCCGCAGAATGGCTCTGGTCATGCGTGCAATCACAACGCTTGCTAGCTCCGTCCATCCTCAAACACAAACATGGGCCCGGCGGTCTGCGCCAGACATAACAAGGTCCCGCTTTTTCCCGTGTGCTAGGCCACAGTTTTGTCTACTGCGGAGGCTTCCGTCAACATTGGAGGGATGCGCGGCTGTCAGTTCCCATGACCCACAATTCACTGCTCTGGAAATGCTTGGAGCAGTCGGAAGGTCGCACTTACCTCGTCAATAACCTTAGGGGCCGTCAATAACCTTAGGGGCCGGTCACACAGCAGTTTGCGACTGAATCACGGCCAGAAATTTTTGCCTGTGAGGCGGACGCTATTGGACGCTTTGAGATCGCCATACAGACGAGATACATCAGTGCTTAACACGCGGTCGGAAATTCGCGCGCGGGTGGCAGCGCGAAAATGTTTTGCGCTGCTCAATTCTTTAGAGCGCGGGTACACAGCCTTTCACGGGCGTATCGAGGCTGAACCACGATCAGAAATTTCTGGCCGTGAAGCAGACGCTGTTGGACGCTTTGAGATCCCCATACAGACGAGATACAGCAGTGCTTTACACGCGGTCGGAAATTCACACGCGGTTGGCCGCGCGAAAAAGTTTTGCGCTGCTCAAAACTTTAGACCACGTGTTAACCGCGGGCGGCACACGAGGTACACACGAGGTAATGACGCGGAAATGACGCGGAACGACGTGCTATGGCCGTGGCTAGGGCGTGGTTACACGTGGGTAGGACGCGAAATTTCAGCGGGTAATCGTGGGTGGAGCACGGTCATAGCATGTTCTGTGCCTGTATCACGGTGTTATTACGTGAAATTAGCGTGTTACGCGTGTGACGGTCAAACGCCTTTCTCCGGGTATATACAGCGCGATTTGCCGAGCACACGTCAGTTGTGCTCCAGACGTCAAAGGGTGAACATGGATCCCCGTCACCGTAGTGACCTAGTCTTAATCCATTTTTATTTCTTGACATTTATTTTCATTTCATAACAAGATAATAAAATAAAAATAAAAAACTTTTACAATAATAACATATTGGCTTCTTCGGTGCCATAGCTTGAAATCTTGATCTTCACGGGACTGTGTCTTGAGCGGTTATGATTTCTACAGCCCGGTGTTATGCCGAGAAATACATCCTTGCCGAGCTTTGCATCCCCTCGCTACTACAACCACTTTTACCTCGTTTTATCTCACTTTTAGGGAATGTAATGGCGAACATATAACCAAAACCACTTCGTCTTGCATTTGTTGGGAATGTAATACAACTTAAACCATTCCGTCTTTGTTTTTGTTGTGAACGTAATCGAACGGTAATGCACACCGTATATAAAATCCTCCCCCCCTCGCGTGAACGCGCATTCTGCTGCGCTTCCAACAAAAGCGATCGTATTCTATATAAAACGCTTATTAAAACAATAAAGCGAGCTAATTATAACAATTGGGAGATCCTAGTCTATATAACGCGTTTATTTAAACAATAAAGTGCGATCGTATTCTACAAAGTGGCTGCCTGAATATATCAGGGCTCAAAAGCAGGAAACACACAGGTGTTTTTGAGGATGCGGTGCGTAGTTAGAGCTGTCTCAACGTTTAAAGTTAAATATTTACTTTATTAAGTATTATTAAGGTAACAATGCCCAGCTGAGTTCAAGGAGCCTTAATATATTTAGTAAACACTTTCCTGCATAGAGCTTCTGTGTTGACCGTCCAGTCCAGATGACTATTACAGTTCTTCGTCTGAAGAGTGCAAAAATACTGACTAATGGCCTGATTTTTGGAAAGATAAAATTCCAGCGGCACACTAGACAAGGTCTCACGGCACACTGGTTAAAAAAACACTGGTATAACTGACCTATTTATCTTCCACTATTCTTGTTCATCAATCAACTAAAATATGAATGTGAACAACATGTGGAAAGGCCTGTAGCCATTCTGACTTCAACTTTTTACCACAAGAATCAACCAGAATCAACCATTCTTCATCAACTATAAACTACAATCAAAAAACAAGCAATATGGTCAGCTACTATACCATTCATCAATGAATTTTTTTTTACAGAAAATACCAAACTTGAAATAACAGCAGCAATGCAGAAGGCACGTGCGCACGCACACACACACGTACACACACGCACACAAACGCTTCTTTAAAATATTTGCCATCAGTAAATGGTTTTCCGTGCTTTGCTATTCAGTGAGCAATTTGTTAGATAGCTTAAGTGGTGAGTTTTTAGCAGCGGCAAAGGTTTTTAGGGTCTGTGTTGGTTTGCCGTACCTGGACACAGCACGTTTTAATGTCTCCGTCTTGAATTCATGTTTCGTCTCGTAATGGCGTTTAACACTTGATGCGCGAGGTAAAACGCTCTCGAGGCATAATGCACACACAACACGGTCATTTTTTGCACAAAAACCCAGTCATCTGTCCACGCTGGCTGAAAAGAACGAGATGTTTTCGCTCGAGGAGCCGCCATGATTCGTTAATTGCGCGTGTGTTTTGTTGGCTGGGTTAAAACACGGATCTCTCTTCTGTGTGGCGCCGCGCAACACGCATTGACACACGGAGGGGCGCTAACGTAAATGGTCTGCAATTATATAGCGCTTTTCAAGTAAAGCTTCTAAATAACACGGTGCGCAACTGAAAATGTCTAAATTTCAGGTAAATGCGCTTAAAAAAAATCATTATTTTGCCGTGCGCCCGCGTGTCACTGCTGGCACACATGTCATAGGTTGCTGACCCCTGGTCTATATCTACATAGCATTGAAATGTGTTTATTACAGAAACTTAACTTGGCTAATCATATTTCACGATCTTTTTTGTCATCTTTTCTTACAAATCAATTCACCCAAACAGAGCCAAAAACAATGGAAGTCATCCAAAAGAAAATCCATGTATGTAAGCTTGAGTGAATGTTTATGTATTGCTTCTCCATCTTTTATGATCATGTATTTACTTTTACAGTTTCAAATGTAATTTTATACTTGTCTGGTGACATACTGATTTCTTTTACAAGTTAACATGACAATTTCTTGTTGGTAACCAGTTCCTGTTGGTGAATTAAAGGGAGTGAAAATCAAATTAATTAACAATTATTAGATATGTTACGTCAAAGCAAACCTGGTCAGCAGGGAGTATGATCCCTATTCCTAGTAAGGAATTGTTACCTTGCCCTTACCAAAGTTGAAGGGAGGAGAAAAATGAACAAGACGAAGTGGACAGGTGAGTGTGGAAGTCACGGAATCGGTTCGAACAGAAACTTGTTTTAAGAAAAAAAAGCCATGGGTGTCAAATCTCTGCAATATGGAACTTATCAAATGGTTCCTCCATTTCCAGCAGCAAACACTGACTTTGAATAGTATATTTTTTTCATGTTTTATATTTTAATAAACAGTTAAGCATCAGTAAACTTGACAGTAATATATACAGAGGACTCCCCTACCATAAACACCTCATAGTGTGACCAGATGGATTTAGTTTTTAGAAAAAAAGTTTAGTAGGGTAAAATAAATGTATCTCCAGTAAACAGTAGCCTCACAGACCTGCAGGAATAGGGACAAGCATTTACTGTTTACAAAGAGTTTGATTCAAATATGATAATATAAGATATAAATCTGATAAGAGAAACAACTCTTATAGCATAAGCATTAGTAATAAATACTGATTTCACCCTTTATAAAGTATATAGTTTAATTATCAGCTACAAAATATTTTTAAATGATGAAATCACTATTTACAAAATCTCAACTACTGTCAAAAAAAGAAGCGGTACATGCACAAAAAAAAGACTTGTAAATATAGCTGGCGTTGGGAAAAAGTAGCTCCAACCTGGAATTGAAATTATCAATGTTGTACAAGGAACACAGGCTGAAAATAGGGATGACAGTGAAATATATACAGTATAATAAAGTGTAGCCATGTGACATCGAGAAAAATACCGAGTTAAAAACTACAGGAATTTCTATTCTAAAATTGCAGTTCAATGCAAAATATATAATTAGTAGACATGGTGCTGTTTTATGGCAACTGTGGAAAATGCTATTCAAAGTTTTATATGTGTAAACCTAAGCGCACAATGCAGTGGGATTTGTATCCTGATTACTGAACACGGCAGTCTTTTTCTTGCTCTGGACATTGCAAATGAGGAGCAACTGCGGACGTGGCTTCGCAGTCTGTCGAGGAAGGAGGTGGTAAAACCTGCACATGAATATGGGAAAAAGCAAACATGAAATTAGATGTCAAACCGCAAGCGCATCATCTCATCAAAAGGCATTTCACAGTGTTCGTACACCTTTTTCATGGCCGAATTCAAGCACTTTTCAAGCACTTTCAAGGCCAATTTTTCCAGTACCTTCAAAGGAAACAATACAGCGCAGATCAAAAATTGTTTTTCTTTTTGGTTGACTATGATGCCTAAAATAAAGTCGCAATCTTGTTGCTAACACATACTTTGTGCACATACATTGTACTGGGGCGGCAGTAGCTCAGGAGGTAGAGCGATCGTTTGAGGATTAAGGGATCCCAGTTCGAATCCCGGCTTGTCCGTGTTACATGTCGAAGTGTCCTTGGGTAAGACATTGAACCCCCAATTACCCCCAATAAGCAGGTTAGCGCCTTACATGGCTGCACAGATCACGGCCGCTATTGGGAAATGTGAAGCACAATGTAAAGCGCTTTGGGGAGTCATTGACTTGAAAAGGGCTATATAAATGCAGATCATTTCATTTCAGATCATATTTTGAGCCATTCCCATCTATGACCTACAATCGTTTTGTGCCAAAGGGATGCCATAAACTGACATGAATTCTGCCATTCTGCTTCAACAATGCACGCGCAGCTTGGCTACATCACACTTTTACAAACACGAATAGGGCTTTAAAGTTGTTGGGTATTATTTGCGTTCAATACGGAATAGAAAGAAGTAGACCTAAGATTTATGGCCCGAGCCCGAACCCGAACCCGAGGCAATTTCGGGCCGGGTCGGGCCTGAAATGTCAGTCATACGGTCGGGTCGGGTTCGGTCCTGTTTTTTTTTTTTTTTTTTTTTTTTTTTTTTAATTAATTAATAATTATAAATATATGTTCATTAAAATATATACTTAAACTATGTATGGATACTAGACCAAGGAATACTTGTTATAAAATAAATAATTTGGATAAAACGGAGAAGGAGCTGTAATTGCTTTTAACGGAGCCAGAGCATGCTCTGTGCACGTGACGTGACTGCTGTCCTCTTAATAATCTTCCAATGCAACCAGGGTTTCATTCACAATAAAAAAGACATTACGTACGGATATTATAGTAAATCAAATAAATATTATTTGTGTACAATTAGTTGTGATTGCGGAAATCATAGCGTACAGTGACGTTGGTGACTTTTCTATCCGCATTAACAAACGCATTTTGTAAAATACGATCGCGCTTTATTGTTTAAATAAACGCGTTATTTAGACTAGAATCTCCCAATTATTATAATTAGCTCGCTTTATTTTGTTTTAAATCGTATTATATAGAATACGATCGCTTTTGTCGGAAGCGTACATTGACGTTGGTGACATTTTCATCCGCGTTAAAAAACGCAATTTGTAGAATACGATCGCGCTTTATTGTTTAAATAAACGCGTTATATAGACTAGGATCTCCCAATTGTTATAATTAGCTCGCTTTATTGTTTTAATAAGCGTTTTATATAGAATACGATCGCTTTTGTCGGAAGCGTACATTGACGTTGGTGACATTTTCATCCGCGTTAAAAAACGCAATTTGCAGAATAAAATCACGCTTTATTGTTTAAATAAACGCGTTATATAGACTAGGATCTCCCAATTATTATAATTAGCTCGCTTTATTGTTTTAATAAGCGTTTTATATAGAATACGATCAGGGGGGGGGGGGGGAATTTGCATAAGAGTCGGAAAAGGGCACAACACGTCAACACCCACTCAATGAAAGTGCTGCGCTAAAATCTTAAGGACGTACTACTACTGCTGCTGTGGATTATGGCCCAATGATCAAGTCGTCAAAATGACGGACGCCCTTAAATGTTTTCGCTACCTCAAAAAAAAAAACCCGTCAATGACAGATTGTCGCTTAATGTAACATCTGCAGTGCAGACACAGAAATATAAAAGATGTAAATGTTTATACAGTTTTATTTAACTTAGGCCTAGATGTTGTAACAAAAGGCAGAGTTTAATTTGTTATCATAAATCACCCCTCCTTATAAATAAAATATGTAATTTCGGGCCCCTTTCGGGCCGGGCCAGCAAATCCAGTTAATTAGTCGGGCTCGGTCCGGGTCGGGTTTAATACCCCTCGGGCCTGCGTCGGGCTCGGGTGCTTTTTTTTTTGGCCCGATCTTACCTCTAGAAAGAAGACAAGAAATTACTGTTAGCATAAAAAACAGAAAAATTAGCCAAATGTGCACTTATTTTAATGATAATGATTGCTCCAAAGCAGAATGCATATAATCTTTCAATCTTAGAGACGGATAATCTTTTGCTTTTTGTTTAACTTATTTTAATTCATATTTTTGGCACATTTTTAATAGCACTTAACAGTTAATATTTTTAATTTATATTTTATTGTTTTGCATTTTCAAGGATTTTGTGTTACTGTTTGACTTTAAATCTGTTCAGTGTGTAAAAACAAAAAAATGTATTTTCCATTTTTTTGTAGAGCTTGTATTTTATGTGTTTTTTAGGGTTTCCCTGAAAAACATATGATAACACTAATTACTAAATAGTTTTGTGCATGTTTTATTATTATTAATAACATACTAGAGCTGTTTGATAGCCAAAATGAGCCGGCTCTTAGTTAGCAGAGCCAAATAAGCCTGGTTTCTAAAAAGAGCTGTCCTTTTGGGTGCGACCATTAGGGGGCAATGGCGCTTCACATAATAACAACATAATTACTAACCAGCAGAGCAGGCGTGTCGGTGTCATTTTCACTCCCTTTTTCTTATTTTTTTTTTAAAAAATTTACATTTATTTTGTGGTCTGAAGACTGCCAAAAAACATGACAATGGCAACAATTTCAAGAATTTTCAAGCACTTCACCCAAAATTCAACCAGTTTCCTGACCTTGAAAACACAACATTAAAATTCAAGTATTTGAGGATTTCAAGCACCCCTACGAACCCTGGATCTAAAATAAATCATCCATCACTGCAAATGCTACCTATTTCTCTTTGGCAACGCCATTATCATGCTTTTTTTCAATTTCTACCTTGCTGTCCGAGGCCCGCCTGGCTGCCAGTCGAGGGCTGCAGCGTTTGACAGTGGTCCTCCTCATGATGAAGGGGCTGGCCTCCCCCAGCGGGATGTCTGCAAAACCTAGCAAACAAAACATCAGGAATTTACTGCGCCCCAGGATGTCCCTGCGTGAAGAAAGTTGTAGCCACACAGACCTTTCTGCACAAGTTCCGGAAGCCCCTCAGGTCTAAACTCCTCCTCTTGCTGCTGCTCGGTTATGGCTTTGGGCGTGGTCACGGCGTTGGCACGGATCTTCTTGGTGAGGTTGTGAAGAGCCTCCTGAGCACTTTCCTTATCGCTCGTCTGTTTAAGAAGCCGCTTCACAGATGAGGATTTCGCCGGTGACCCCTGCGGCTTGGAAGGTGCGGTGTTCTCCATTTGGTCGAGCAGGTGTTTGTTGGAGGACCTTGCAGAGCGTCTGCGTCCCCGGGCATCGCCAACCTCACCTTTTCGAGCCGTCAAATACTCCAACCTGGTGGTAAGCGTCTCATTGGCCTCCTCCAGCTTTTGCAACTCCACCAACAAGCTGCAGTATTTGTTGACGATGTCGTCGGCTTCCTTGGACTTCTCCTGTGCCAGCTTTTCTGTTTCCTTGAGTTGACCTTTGACATCCTCCAGAGCTATGCTGCGTGCGTCCAGAGCCGCTTTGAGGTCCCCCACCTCTTTGCGACTTTCCTCAAGCGACAGTCTTGCCTCTTTGGTTGAATTTAGCTTCTCCACCTCGTTTTTCTCCTCCTCCGCTTGTCTTTGCTGCTGCTTATCCTCTACATGCACCACTTTACCAACTGGAGGTAAAACATAAGATCAAACACTTTATGCTAACTACTGAATTTTTTATACAATAGGGGGCTTTTGTCGTATATTTTTAAGAAATAAGGCACACTGGACTATTGAAAGTAAGTGAGAGCTACCATGTTTCTTCGTGTACAACCCTTGGGCTCTTCATATACAACCTCAGGGGTCTACTTATTTTCCTACCCTTTTAGCTATCTAGCAAGCTATCTAGCTAGCTTTTTAAATTTTTAGCATAGTATCTAGCTAACATTTTACCTTTTGTGCTAGTTATCAAGCTAAACTTTGGCATGTTTTCTAACTATTTAGCTTTTTTAAACTTTCTATTTTGCTATTTATTTGGCCTTTTGCTCTCTAAGCCAATTATCTGATTTAATTTTAGTTTGTTACTTGTTTAACTTTCTAGCTAACCATCAAGCTACCCTTTTAGCTTTTTACATTTTTGTATGCTATCTAGCTAGCTTATTGCATTTTTGCATGCTATCTAGCTAGCTTTTTATATTTTTGCATGCTATCTAGCTAACATATTACCTTTTCTTAGTAATCAAGCTAAATTTTGGCATTCATTCTAGATGTGTTTTAAGCTTATTATCTCTCTGTTTAAATTGATTTTTACTCATTTAGTTATCAAACTGTCTAGCTCCCTTTTAGTTTTTTACCAGATTACCTTTCAAGCTACCTTTTTAGCTACTTAGCACGCTATCTAGCCAAGTTGATATTTTAGAAATGTATATAAAAGTGGTGCCCTTAACACTGATTTATTAACAAAAAGGAGGTCGCCCCTTCATAAAAGATTCAAGATCCCTGCACAACAGCATATATTAGTGCAATGGGTAATCAAAATCACAAAATATTGTATGCAATGGGAATTGAACCAGGGTGGCGGCAGTAAGTGAGCAGAAACAACACTAGACCACCTGTGGTACAGATGACATACTGAAACACTTTACATGTAACAATTTACATAGTGTATTCCGATAGCCCTTTAGGGCAGAGCTACTTTTGTAACCTAGGAGATTTTATCAAAAAGCGGAGAGATTTTAGAACAGATTGGAATTTCTTATCTGGGGGTTTGGTTTAGCTCAGTTTTCCTTGAAACTTTGAAATCCCTTGATGTCTTCTCTCGTTATTTTGAGTGTCTTACTAAACTGTTAACTTATCAATCAGAAGTCGTGTATTTTTTTCCACTGTACGTAACTTCTCTTCGGGAAAAATGTTGTTTATGGTTATTTTTTTGGTATGGTATTTTTGAATTTTATTTTATATTTTTAAATCAAATAAAATTTTAAAATATTCCAGTTGAGTCAGTGACAGAAAACTATTATTTCTCTATATTGTATTTATATTTGTTACAGGTATTCTTTTTAAAACATTGTTCCTGGTAAAAAAAAATTATAGATCATTGACAGAACCATAAAAATAATGCCTTATTTATCCAATCATAATGAAAAATATTTGCTCGTATGCAATGTTCCCTCTAATTTTCCGCGGGTCCGAGCGTTCACACAAAGTCGGTGAGCAGCGCTTGAAACAACAGTGAGCAACCATAATCAATTATCAAACATGTCCAAAACTTGACATCAAGTTACATTTTGCTGAGTTTCCGGCAATGCAAAATTATTTTTCTCTTTTGAATGAATTGACTCATGTACTATTGCAAAGGTTGTACGGCCTACAAACGTCGTTTGTTCTTACAATTCTTTCACAAGATATCCATTTCTTTGTATTTCCTGATATATTTTGTCGCATAATATTAACATTTTTGGGGGCTTATTTAGTCGGTTGTACGATACAGAACTGTACTTAATCACATTTTTAGTGTAAGTACAATGTTGGCAACAAGATTCACTTGATATAATTGGAAATTATTTGAATGCAACACAAACTTTTTCTTCTTTTTTCTACTTTTTTTTAAATTCCTTTAAAAAAATCTCATGGTTTTTTTTTCCCGAGCTGTTACTTTTTTCCTACATTTTTTTCTTTTCTTTTTTTCTGGCTTTTCTCTAAATTTTTCCTTCTTTTTTCTCTTCCTTTTGTTTCTTTGTTTCTCAGCTTTTCACTACTTTTTCATTTTAGTATTTTTTTCTTTTTTGTTCTATTCCCCCTTCCTTTAAGTCATTCTGTGCATAATTTTACATAATATTTGGTCATGTTGGGATTAAAGAAGCAAAAACAACCTGAAGAGCTGTTTAGGACCCGAAAGAGCCGGTTCCTTTTAGTGAGCCGAAGAAGCCGGTTCCCCGACAAACTCTACTAACTTTACTCAACTTTGTTCTCCTTCGACTCGACTTAAAAATACCACATTTAGGACACAACGTCAGGGGAACCCGTGTATTTTTACCTTCATGCACTGTAACTTTGACTTGAGTCGCTTCTTAATTAGTAATTTTGAGCCCTCATTTTTGTGCGCTGGCTAGATTTTCTTGTGCGCTGAGAATGTGCGAGCAGTGCGCAATTGCGCACGCGCGCAGCTTAGAGGGAACCCTGCTTGTATGTATACAGAACCTCATGTCCGAGACATTACTGCCACTTAGGGACAATCAGTGATTCACTCAAATGTAGCGGTGAAAAAATTATTAAAAATTATACCGCCTGGGTAGAATTTTAAATATTTTACAAATTTTTGACTCATTAGTAAATATGTGAATAGTTTGTAAAATTGGAAATTATTAACTGAATAGGTAAAGTAAAATAGATAAACAAAAACCCACAGGTTAAGGCTGATTTATATGAGGTTTAAAGGTTTTATTTATATTGGGGTGTTATTCAAAAGGATTAGTTTGGATTTCTATGGTTTCGGTCAGACTTCAGTTATTTCCTAGATTTGTATTCACTATTTTGCCTAGCATTGACAAAGTATGGGAAATTGATTGAATGAATAATGTTTTAGAATATATATAAACAAGACTTTAGGCAAGTTTGCACTGTCCTTAGCTCATATTTGATGATTGATGATGACTGATGTGTTGAAGAATCTTGCAAACATTTCCCCAAAAAAACAAAACAAAAAACAATCATGTTCAATGGGAGGAAAAAGTCACTTTTTTCATGTAATGTCAACTTTGAACAAAAACAAATAAGAAGCCTCAGATGCTTAAGAATTGAATCTTAAGCATCTGAACTGAAATTGGATAAAATGTTTCCCCCTTGTTGTGTGAAGTCTACAAACCCGAGGCGCTGAGGATTAGCGTCTTTTCTTGCTCGAGCTGTTTGCAAGCCTTCATCCAAAGATTCACCTTGCTAGCGGCGGCATCTCTTTCTTTAGTGGCACGAGCGCAACCAGATGACAGCTCTGACACCTGAGAGCAAAAGACAGGGTTTGTGCACCTTTTTCAGGTCCAAATCAAAGTCCTTTTTAAGGGACTTTCATTTATCCAGTACCATCAAAAGAAGAGATCAGGATTGAATCATATTTTGCATAGCCACAAATATTTCTGTGATGTACATATGGGTGATGTAATATCACTTGTGCATTTATCAAGAAACATGATTCGTAGATCTTTAGTATATTTTGAATATATTTGTTTTTGCAACCAATGTCTCCTCGTGCAGGAGCACTACCTCATAATAAATGTCCATAATTGATATGTAATCCTTACAGTAATAAAGATTTCAGAGTGCTCTGTTTAGGTTTAGCATGCACCGGTCCTGTTGGGTGCGACCCATAAGGGCAAAGACGCTTCATAGGACAATGCCATACAAATTAATGCTGGCTGCTGTCAATCACGAGGGAAGAAGAAATGCAACAGCAAAGGAAAAGCACCAGAGAGCAATTTCAGGCACTTATGAGCATTTCACCAAAATTCAAGCACTTTTAAATCTTTGCAAACACAACATTAACATTCAAATATTTGGAAGGATTTCTGTACGAACCCTGAAAGAGCAATTAGAGCAGTTCAACTCTATAATATAGTATGTGCTCATACCTGCTCGTTGAGTGCTGAGACCGTCAACTGCTGCGTTTCAAGCTTCTGCTCCAGCTGCTCCACAGTGGACCGAAGGTTTTGCTGCTCCTCTGACAGTTTTTCCTTCTTTTCAAGAGCTCTTTGTTTCTCCTGTTCTAGATCAGAAACAGCTGAGGACAATCGATCCTTCTCCTCTTCCATTTTTGACAAGGATAGCTGAAGTGTCTTCATTTCTCCCTCCAGCCTGCATCTGTCCTTCTCGGCTCGTCCTTTTTCTTGTTGTAGGAGTTCATTCGCTTCTCTTTGGATCCGTTGCGTCTTTTGAGCTTTTACCATGTCTTCTTCCAAAGCCTCAATGCGGGTCAGCAGATTATTTTTAAGGGAGTCCAACTCATCTCCATCCATCGTCCACTCGTCGAGCGATTCTTGTAGATGTTGCTTCTCTTCCTGTAGCTCCGCCAGGTGGATCTTATAGATGTCTCGCTCTCTCTCCATCTCAGCTTTTTTTTCTTCAAAGGACAGCTCTTGCTGACGTGACGCTTCGAGCTGCACTCGGAGGTCGTCTTCCCTCTTGGTCTGCTTCTCCATTTCCTCCACCCGACCCCTCTCCAATTCCTTCAACTTGCGCTGTTGCCGCTGGGCCTCGTCTTTACGGTCTGCCTGGGCCTTCTCCAGCCCTCGCTCCACTTCCTCTTTCGCGGCCTTCAACTTCTCTAGCTCCTTGTTTTTCACTTGCAGCTCGAGCTCCAGCTGCTCCTTCTCGTAAATAAGGTTGTCCAGATTTGCGAAAAGGTTAGAGAGCTCTTCACCGAGATCTCTTTTTGTTGTGACCAGCTGGGGGACCAGACAAAGACAATCAGGTATGAATACTAATTTCCTGAATTGATCTGATTATGATTTGCAAGGATTTCAATTTAATGTATTTATTTTTTCCCCGATTCTATTTGATTTACGCTGACAAATATAAATCAATGAAGTGTTTGTTACATGGTAAAATAAAAAGAAAATCCACGTAAAATAGGGCGAAGAGAGTTCCTTGGTAAATGATTTAATTAACTACTGTTAAATAAGACTTATATAATTGAAATATTCAATTAAATTGTCTTCATGTCCAAATTCCTGTTGAGAGTACATTTAAGAAAATAGAGAAATATATAAAAAAAGTATGCCCTTTGGGAAAAAAATTTAATTACTTTATTGATTTTTGAACTAATATATACAATTTTTGCAAGGAAATGGAACCAACCTTTTTTTCCCTTACTAATGAGCCAAACTCAGGAAAAGTAATGCCCCACTTTGCATCAACAACAAGGCTGTGGAGGTTGTCAGCAGTATCAAGTTCCTAGGGGTGCACATTACTAACAAACTCACCTGGTCCGTGAACACTGCATCACTGGTTAAGAGGGCACAGCAGCGCCTGTACTTCCTGCGGAGGATGAGGAGAGCCCACCTGCCCCCACCCTCCCTCATCACATTCTACAGGGGCACCATAGAGAGTATCCTGACCAGCTGTATCTCTGTGTGGTGTGGAGGCTGCAGCGCTACCGACTGGGGTAGTGTGAGGAGGGTAACGAGGACAGCAGAGAAAATAATCGGGACTACACTTCCCTCCATTCAGGACATTGGCCAGAAGCGCTGCCTATCCCATGCTAAGAACATTACCGGGGACCCGTCTCACCCCCATCATGGACTGTTCACTCTGCTAGCCTCTGGGAAGAGGTTCTGCAGTGTGCGGTGCAGGACCACCAGGCTCCGCAATAGTCTAGTCCCCCTGGCCATTAGACTGTTAAATGGTCAATCTAACATATAGTTAACTTAAATCTAAACGGCTGCTAATCTGACTTTTTGTACTACTGGCAGTTTTTTATAGCTTGCCACTCATTGCACATTGCTCTCTGCACTATGGTAATTACAGCGTTATTGTTACAGTGTTAATGTTACTGTGTACCTGACTTGTTAACCTGACTGCCCATTTTGCACATCTGGTTAGCTACTCTTCTTGCACTATCGGCACTATGGTAAAATACTATACGTAGCCAAAATACAATACAACTTTATTTATATCTGTACATTCAAGGAAACTGTGGGGGTCAGATGCATCGACATTTCGTTCTGTATACACGTGTACTAGAATGACAATAAAGTAGATCTGAATCTGAATCTGAATAGTAGTGAGGCTGAATCAATACAATAAAACTGAATTTGCATTCTATGCATAAATCTTCGTCCCACTCCTTTTCAGGCATTCTGTTATGATTTAGGTTATATTAACATGTGTACACAAAGAATATAACTGCCTGAAATGAATAAAAGAATTAACAAAAATTAAGTCTACAGAGAAAATAGTAGTGGGAAATTATTTGATACTTATACGTTCATATGATTTGTGACTTTAAAATGATGCCTCTCTGGAACTCTGGAATTCCATTTAAGTTGACTTTCTACCACGGGTAAGAAGTGTTTTACTATTACAGAGTACTGATACTATGCATTCATATCAGAAGATCCATCCATCCATTATCAGCACCACTTATCCTCAGTAGGGTCGGGGGGGCGCTGGAGCCCATCCCAGCTATCTTCGGGCAGTGGGCAGGGGACATCCTGAACTGGTTGCCAGCCAGTGGCAGGGCACACAGGGACGGACAATTTGCCCGCTCATTCACACCTACGGACAATTTGGACCGGCCAATTAACCTAACGTGCATGTTTTTGGAATGTGGGAGGAAACCGGAGTGCCCGGAGGAAACCCACGCAAGCACGGGGAGAACATGCAAACTCCACACAGGAGGTTTGATCTCATGACCTCAGAACTGTGCCGTACACTCGCTAACCACTGCGCCGCCGTGCTGCCCCATATCGGTATACTTAGCCCAAATTCCAAGTTTTGGTAATCACCGTAGCAGGCCAATACAATAAAATTGTCAGTAGTTTGAGAATAAAATGTGAGATTGAGATATGATGACTTGTGTGTATTGTAAAGGGACAGTGTTTAATATTTAGCGCCTCCTAGTACAAAAAAAAAATTATTCAGTAAAAAAACAAAACATTTTGAATATGAGCCAAAATTACATGAACTTATATATATATATATATATATATATATATACATACATACATATATATATATATATATATATCATAATCAATCATCATCATAATCAATATAAAATCATAGGTCAAGAAATTTGTATTTCTTCTACCCTGTGAGAATCCACTTAAGTCTGCTATGTTTGACCGGTCACAAGCCGCTCTTCTGTGCACCAGGGGTCAGCAACCTTTTCGGTGTGGAGTGCCACTTTCAAATTTCCTTGTAAATCAGTGTGCCACACCAAGATTAATGACTCGCACAATATATTTTTCATATCCAACAGAGCTGTAATTTTACACCAGTCCAAATATACAAGATGGATATACATTAAAATCGGATAACTGACCAATTTTATCTTCCTCTACTCTTGTTCATCAACAAACAAAAAATGAATGTGAGCAACATGTGGAAAGGCCTGTAGACATCCATGACTTCAACCATTCTTCATCAACAATGAACTGCAATCAAAAAAGAAGTGATATGGACAGCTACCAGACCATTAACAAATAAAATCTTATTTCAGAAACTATCAAAACGTGTGTGTGGGGGGGAGGTGGTGTATGTGTGAATCGAAAGAAAGTTCTTTAAAGCTCAATAATGTATTTAATAAAACAAAGTCATAGAAAACCCTCAGTTTTCTTTTCTTTTCAATATTTGATACAATAAGAAACAAAACATTTAATCTATATATATATATATATATATATATATATATACACAGTGGAACCTCGGTTTTCGAACGCCTCTCAGTTCGAACAAATCGGAGTCCGACCAAAAATTTTGAGAAATTCTTGCTTCGCTGTTCGGTCAAAAAATCAGAGTTCGAACGCCAGTAATGCGTGAGTGCGATGCTGAGCGGCGTACGGGTGTTTTAGCCCCTTATTAGGCCTCCGAAGAAAGTGCAAGCAGTAAAGTTGCTACAGGTGAAAAAAGAAAAGTGGTGCGTACAACTATTGCATTTAAGAAAGAAATAATAGCCAAATATGAAGGAGGTGTGCGAGCGCCTTTTGCTGACCACCACAAAGGTAAGAAATCCTATTCATAAGATTACGATAACGCGAACGTACGATTAGCCTGGGTTAGCTTTAAGTTTACGTTTAACATTCAGGGTGTTGTAACAGAGCCCAACATTCAGGGTGTTGTAACGGAGCCCCCTATCCAATGAACCGCTCACCACTTGTTGTGGAGACCGGGGTGCTAAATGACTTGTAAACGACCAGATTTTTTTATTTTTACACGTTCATACGGAAGATTACGATACCGCGAACGTACGACTAGCCTGGGTTAGCTTTATGTTTACGTTAAACATTCAAGGTAAACATTTAGGGTGTTGGAACGGATTAAAACGATTTACATTATTCTTAATGGGAAAAATGATTTCGGTGATCGAACAAATCGGTTTTCGAACAGGGTTCTGGAACGGATTATGGTCGAGAACCGAGGTTCCACTGTGTACATGTATATATATATATATATATATATATATATATATATATATATATATATATATATAAATATATATAATATATATATATATATTATTTTTTTTTTTTTCAATCTATGTGCCCAGGCATACACCACCTCATGTTACCGAGTCAACCTCCTCTCTGATTCCCGCAGCCGGGAATCGGAGAAGAGGTTAGCTCCAGTAGCTACCGAAGACTTATAACGCCGCTAGCTGCTTAGCCTTAGCTGCGGCACTGCATCCACAACAGGGCCTCCTCATGACGCCGGTGCAAGAATTCTTCAGGGCAAGGAGTTGATTCTGGCAGCGCCAATAGACTTTTGTTTGAAATTGTACTTCGTCTCCATCTTGCGGTGGAATGTTTTTACGATTTTTTTTTTTTAAGGGGAAACCCGTAGTTTTTGTGATCCAACCGTAACACCGTAGTGGGTTCAAGAAAACCGTACTTATTACGGCATTTTTAAATATGCACACTTGTATTGTGTATTGTATCTGTGTAAGAGATTGTTGTCCCCACGCCCTATCGTGCAGTGTGCCCTGTGTAGTGTTTTAATACAGAAATAGAACCAGCAACGGACACTGTGCCTTTTAACACGGTGCACCCTATGGTTGTGAAAATACAGAACTTTATTTCCCTTACCTTTATCTTTTCCTCCTCCAAATCAGCTTTGATAGTCTCAACCTGTATCAGAATAAAAGTCACACTTGTTTAAGTGTTTTAGTTTTTCCAAGGTAAAATGTATTTGACTGTACCTGAAGGACGGCTAGCTCCATGTCTTGCTCAGCATCCTCCTTCTCTCGCTGCAGAGCATCGATTCTGTCCTGCAGAGAGTCAGACTTCCTCTGAGCAGCTGTGGATCGAAAGATCGGATTACAAAGAACATGGAAGTGCGACAATGATGCGCGGACGTCACCTTTGAGGAGCTCGCTCACGTGCTTCTTCTTCCTCTCGTCAGCTTCGATCCGTGTGCGGAGGTTTTCGATGCCGCTGCGCATTTGCTGGACTTCGTCCTGTGTGGAGTTCAAGCGAGACGCGATATCTCCCTTCTCAAGTAATGAGGACTCCAAAGACAGTGTCAGCTGTCGCACTTCACCCTCCAAAGCCTTGGTGAAGACACAGGCAGACCAACATTTCGAAGGCAGGCCTTCATAGGTAGAACTTTATTCTTTTTAAACTTACCTGTATTTTGCTGAACATGTTCTCAGTATTTTGATTGGCAGACATGTGATTTTCCTTTATCTGATCAAGCTGTCCAACCAATTGTTCCATCTCTCCAGTCTGTCGAAACATGGCATCCTCCAACACTTTGATTTGCTCCAAAAGCTTGAACGAAAGAAGAATATAATATTTTCATGGACTCTTTTGAGATTTGTGAGCTCTTATTTGAAATGAATAATTGCAAATACTGCCCACTGCCCAAATATAGCACCCCCGCGACCCTACTGAGGATAAGCGGTGCAGATAATGGATGGATGGATGGAATTGCAAGTACACCTGCTGCCTGTCCACTTTCATTTTATTGATGCTGCATTGTAGTGCTTCGTTCCCTTTCTTTCCCGCTCGGTCCTCCTCCAGGATGGAAATCAAAGCCCTGGTGTCACAGTTGGTCTTCTCCAGCCTGCGTATTTTGTCTCGCAAGCTGGCTGCGGCCTGACTCGATTCATCTCGTTCTTCAGTGACGGAAACCAGCTCAGATCGCAATTGGATGGTCTTAAAAAAAAAAAAAAATTCACTAGGGAGGAAAAATATTTTTTCATATTTCATTCATGTGTTGGTTGTTTTGGACAATAGCTGACAATTTTATGTTATAATGTCAGAAAAAGAATATATCATAACTGCTGATAATTTGGTTCAAGCCAAGATGAACAAATGATGATAATTATTTCCCAAAATAATAGTGAATTCCTGGCATCAGGACAAAGCCAACATATGAACTTTCTATATATACTGTACAGTTATGATCAGTTGACCTTTTACAAAAATGATCAATTATCAATTTAATGTTTGAGTTCTTTTCGCAGTTTTGGAAATTATTTTCTTAGAATGCTGTAGTCTTAGTTTTGATGTTTGATTCTCATCAAGACAAAAAAAAAGCTAGATGAAAATAGAGGAAATTGTGGAAACAATCAATTGCAATGCAGAACTGTATCTTCTGTTAGCGTTGTTGTTTTTTGTGGTTTCTTAGATTGGACTTGAGTCCTGTCTGGTTGGAGATGGTTCTGTAATTTCACATTTTTTTCTCCTTTTGTTACCTAATGTGAAACAAAAACAATTCAAAGCAATTTAAATAAGTCTGGCGGTGTATAAAATGTAATTTGTAATTTGCATTAGGTCACTGAAAATTGGCGTGAAGGTTCAGAGTGATCGCTGACCCTGCTTCATATTGTTCTAAGCAAATACACATTTAAAAAAAAATTTTGGAATACATTATTTATTCGTTTTACGTCTGCAATTTGTAGAATTTTAGGCTGAAACTAGTTTCCCAAAAGCAAGCAGACAAAAAAAGAAATAAGTCCCTAACTGTTGATTTTTTGAATGCCTGAATGTGCTAGCTTGTAAGATGAAGTCTGGATGCCGACCTCTGAGGAAAGTGTTTCTGTCTGCTCTCGCAAGGCTGAGCAGGACTTCCTCCACGTCTCTAGTTCCTCAGCCAGCTTGCCCCTCTGGTCCTGCAGGGCCACCAGTTCAAATTCCATGCCCAGGACGTACTGCTCCATGTTGGCCTTTTCTGAGCGAACCCGCTTTAGCTCGCTCTCCATTTGCAGACATTTTTCATCCCATCCACCTGCGCGATCAAAACACATGCTTCAGAACAGGCATCTAAAAGCCACAGCCCAGGGGCCATTTGCGGCGCTCAGTATGATATCTAGAGGCCCCCGCCTTAATGTGAAAGTTAAAAGGACAGTGTATTCTTTGACAACTAAATGTTGTAGTAGATGCTGTGCCGTAGAAAGCAGATGAAAACTCCAGAGACTAAGTAACCGTAAAACACAATTTTTGCCAAGCATTTGCCATTTTTGGGGGGGTAGCGCAACAGCAAGATAGCAGACGATATATCATCTCCCTTTAAGTGAGGCTTATGTTATATAAAATAATTAGACATTAGGTTTTCCATGATTATTTACAATATTTTTTCTTTTTTTAATGAATTACACCTTTTTTACCCTCCTCCATGATCTGCTACCTTATTGTGGTGAAGGAGTTTGTGTGTCCCAATGATCCTAGGAGCTATGTTGTCGGGGGCTTTAAGCCCCTGGTAGGGTCGCCCATGGCAAACAGGTTCTAGGTGAGGGGCCAGGCAAAACGCAGATCAGAAGATCCCTTATGTAGAGAAAAAACATTGGTCCACAATTTCCCTCGCCCGGACGCAGGTTACTCGGGCACCCTTCTGGAGCCAGGCCTGGAGGTGGGGTCCGCTGGTGAGTGCCTGGTGGCCGGGCCTTTGCTCACGGGGTCCGGCCGGGCACGGCCCAAAGGGACGACGTGGGTCCCTCTTTCCATGGGCTCACCACCTGTGGGAGGGGCTTAAGGGGTCGGGTGCGTAGAGCGCTGGCTAGCAGCCAAGGGAGGGTTCCTTGGCGCACCGATCCCCGGCTACAGAAACTGGCTTTTGGGACATGTAGTGTTACCTCTCTGGCAGGGAAGGAGCACGACTCGATGTGTGAGGTTGAGAAGTTGCGACTAGATATAGTCGGACTCACCTCCCCACACAACTTGGGCTCTGGTACCAGTCCTCTCGAGAGGGGTTGGACTCTCTTCCACTCTGGAGTTGCCCATGGTGAGAGGCGCAGAGACGGTGTGGGTACATTAGTTGCTCCACAGCTCAGCGCCTGTACGTTGGGGTTCACCCCGGTAGAAGAGAGGGTAGCCTGCCTCCGTCTTCAGGTGGGGGGACGGGCCCCGACTGTTTGCGTTTATGCACCAAATAGCAGTTCAGAGTACCCACCCTTCTTGGAGTCCTTGAGAGCGCACCCCCTGGGGACTCCCTTGCACTGCTGGGAGACTTCAATGCTCACGTAGGCAATGACAGTGAGACCTGGAGGGGCGTGATTGGGAAGAACGGCCCCCCTGACTTAAACCCGACGAGCTGGTTTGTCTGTAACGAACACCATGTTCAGACATAAGGGTGTCCATATGTGCACTGGGCACCAGGACACCCTAGACCGTAGTTCGATGATCGATTTTGTAGTCGTTTCATTGGACATGCGTCCGCAGAGCCATCAACTGATCACCACCTGTTGGTGAGTTGGCTTCGATGGTGGGGGAAGATGCCGGTCAGACTCAAGCGTGTTATGAGGGTCTGTTGGGAATGGCTAGCAGAATCTCCTGTCAGAAGTTTCAATTTACACCCCCGGCAGAACTTTACCCATGTCCCGAGGGGGGCGGGGGACATTGGGTCCGAGTGGACCATGCTCCACGTTACCATCGTCGAGGCGGCTGATCGGACCTGTGGCCGTAAGGTAGTCGGTGCCTGCTGCGGTGGTAACCCTCAGACCCGTTGGTGGCCTTCCTGGCCTGTGGGACTCTGGAAGCAGCTGGCAGGTATCAGCTGGCCAAGCAGAATGCGGCTTTGGTGGTTGCCGAGGCAAAAACTCGGGCATGGGAGGAGTTTGGCGAGACCAGGGAAGGAGACTTCCAAACGGCTTCGAGAAAATTTTGGTCCACCATTCGGCGTCTTAGGGGGGGAAGCGGTTTGCATTCGACACTGTATATAGTGGCGATGGGGCGCTGCTGACCTTGACCCGGGACGTTGTGAATCTGTGAGTACTTCGAAGACCTCCTCATTCGCACCGACACGTCTTTCTCTGGGGAAGCAGAGCCGGAGGACTCTAAGGTGGTCTCGAATCTCGGATTCAAGAGGAGCATTGTGGTTTTCGTCCCGGCCGAGCAACACCAGACCAGCTCTATACCCTCTGCAGGGTCCTTGAGGGTGCATGGGAGTTTGTGTTTTATGGACTTGGAGAAGGCATTCGACCGTGTTCCTCGGGAGGCCCTGTGGGGGGTGCTTCGGGAGTATGGGGTACCGCACAGTCTGAACCGGGCTGTGCGGTCCCTGTATTCCCAGTGCCAGAATCTGGTCCGCATTGCTGGCAGTAAGTCGGATTCGTTCCCGGTGAGAGTTGGACTCCGCCAGGGCTGCCTTTTGTCATAACTTTTATGGACAGAATTTCTAGGTGCAGCCCTAGTGGGGATGGAGTATGGTTTGGGGCCTCACCATTGGATCACTGCTTTTTGCAGATGATGTAGTGCTGTTGGCTTCCTCAGGCCTTGATTGGCCGCTCTCACTGGGGCGATTTGCAGCCGAGTGTGTAGTGGCCTGGATGAAGATAAGCACCTCTAAGTCGGAAAAGGATGGAACGAGAGATCGCCAGACAGGTCGGTGCAGCGTCTGCCGTCATTCGGACCCTGTACCGGTCCATCATGGAGAAGAGGGAGATGAGCCGAAAGGCAAAGCTCTCGTTCTACTGGTCGATCTACGTTCCGACCCTCACTTATGGTCATGAACTGTGGGTTATGACTGAAAAAACACGATCCAGGATAAAAGTGACTGAAATGAGTTTCCTCCGCAGGCTGTTTGGGCTCTCCCTTAGAGATAAGGTGAGAAGCTCAGTCATCCGGGAGGGACTCTATGTAGAGCCACTGCTCCTCTGCAGTTGAGCCAGTTGAGGTGGCCTGTGAAATCTGATAAGGACGCATCCTGGACGCCACCCGCGGGAGGTGTTCCGGGCACGTCCCACTGGCGACCCAGGACACGCTGGAGAGACTCTGTCTCTAGGGTGGCCTGGGAACGCCCCGGGATCCCGTCGGATGAGCTGGAGAAGGTGGCTGGGGATGGAGACGTCTGGGCTTCCCTGTTAAGGCTGCTGCCCCCGTGTCCCGACCCCGGATAAGGGGAAGACAATGGATGGATGGACTTTTTTTTACCACTAGGAGGAACAATACACACAGTCCCTGAAAGTGCAGCTCTGGCTGATAATAGATTAATTTTATACTGATTGTTTATTTTCATCTGAATTATCATGATTTGTTTTTACTTTTAGAGCTTATTAAGTGAAGGGAATAAAAAAAATGATACTTGATACAGTGGAACGTTTTGATCGGAATTTTTGTGAAAAACCTGATTTAGCCCAGGTAAATTGAGTTTGAGACCACTGCTCTTGAACAATTGTGACACTTTTGTTGAGTTAAACAATTAACAATAACTGGCAATGGTTTATAATTTAATGTTCAGGCGATTTACCTTTGACCATTTCTAGTCCCTCCAACATCTCCATGACATCAGCCAGCTGGCATTTGGCTGTTTGCAGCTGCAGAGTTAAACTTTCTTTGTCCACCGACAGTAGCGAAAGCTTAAGGTCCAACACAAAATCAGCGTCACAATTTAAGGGACACTCCACCACTAGACCAAGATGATATCTGACTTGAACCCACCTGATCAAAGAGGTCATTTTTCACCTTCAAAACCACGCTCATCTTTTTTGTTGCTTCTTTTTCCGCTGCCTTGACTTTCTGCTCCAAGTTTTGGACATGCGCTTGGAGGTCGGACATCAGCTTCTTCCCCAGGGCAAGTTCAGAGGTGAGCCGGTTGATCTCTGAGAGGAGGGCGTGCACGCTCTCTTCCGGCTTTAAGAAGCTTTTGCCGTCATATTGAGAGTGAGCAGGTTCAGTCCCTGTAGACACAATTAAAAAAAAAAAAACAATTAAGTTATTCAATGAAATGCTATTTGTTTTTTATTACTCACCAGAGGAATTTGATGGATCAGTTTCATTTTCAAAGATGCCGCCAAGTGGAATGGTTACCTCTTGAACCTTAAAGTGCAAAATAAATAAATGAAAATGTAGAACTGGTTATTAGATGAATCCCCACTTATTTTTATAGCTCTAATCTGGATTACGAATTCTCCAAATTTCCAATATTTCCACAACGAATATTGCCCGATTGCTATTGTCTTCAATGAAAGAATATCGATTACAGTGGAACCTCGCTAGTTCGCGGTTCCGCTTTTGCGGGTTCAGAGCTTTGCGGGTCTACCTGTGTACGTTTTTTAAGCATTTTTGAAGGGGCGCCGCTACTTCGCGGATTTTCAGTTTTCACGAGTGGTCCCATTGACCGCGATAACCGAGGGATTACTGTATTTTCATGTCACTGGAACAAAACCTCATTGCTTGTTTATCAGGTACATTGCATATGACAAAAATACATTTAAAATAAGTCAGCCCACCTTTTGATCAATTGTAGTGTTGAAAGGAGAAGTTAATGCTTGAACAAAAGTGTTGTTTTTAAGGGATTAAGGAAAAGGTAGCATACCGAGTGTACAGTTTTTCAGAATGGATAAAGAATGTGTGTATGGTTCCCTTTGGTGGTAAAAAAAAAAAGTGTCCATTAAAAAAAAAGATTTTAAATAATTAGAAAAAAATACATTTTAAGGGGTCGAGTGCGTATAGAGCTGGGTAGCGGCCAAATGAGGGGTCCTTGGCGCGCCCATCCACTCTGGAGTTGCCCATGGAGGCACCGGTGTGGGCATATTTTGGGACATGGAATGTTACATGTATGGCAGGGAAGGAACCAGAGTTGGTGTGTGAGGTTGAGACGTTCTAACTAGATATAGTCGGACTCACCTCCACACACAGTTTGGGCTCTGGTACCATTCCTCTCAAGAGGGTTATGACTCTCTTCCACTCTGGAGCTGCCCGTGGTGAGAGGGGCAGAGTCGGTGTGGGTATATTAGTTCCGCCACGGCTAAGCTTCTCTACCTTGGGGTTTATCCCGAAAGACAAGAGGGTAGCCTCTCCGCCTTCGGGTCGGGGGACGGTCCCTGACTGTCGTCTGAGCTTATGCGCCAAATAGCATTTCAGAATACCCACCCTTTTTGACTCCTTGGAGGGTGTGCTTTTAAGCGCGCCCCCTGTTGACTCCCTCGTACTGCTGGGAGACAACGCACACGTGGGCAATGAGAGTGAGACCTGGAGGGGCGTGATTGGGAAGAACAGCGCCCCAAACCCAAAAAGTTGTGTATCATTATTGGACTTCTGTGCCCATCATGGTTTGTCCATAAACAACAGCATGTTTAAACATACAGGGATCAGAATGGAGATTTTCATTTTCAGCTGAAATAGCCAGGGTCCAGGGGCCGCAGGCCCCGGCCAGGTCCAGGGCGGAGCCCGGTGGGGGGCAGAAGTCAACAGCATTTATCTTATTTGCTATGTGAAAATTGCACTAGAATGAATTAAATCCAACAAAACAGAAACCATGTATTTTATATATATATATATATATATATATAGATTAAAAAAATAATAATATATTGACATTAAAAGCATTTGTAATATTGAACATGATCATGATGATACAAAATAATTAATTTTAATCATGTTTATAACAAATTTTAAATTTTGTTTATCCTGTTCTAAATATTGTATAAACACAAAAGATAAAATCATTTCATAAATAAATAGATTAATAAATACCTCAGATTGGGGTTTTCTGTAACACAGGGGAACCAGTGGTTGACTGCTGCTAGTATTTGAAGTGGAAGGATTTGAAACGGCCAATAATGTTGAACCGGTGGTGTTACTGTTAGTTTCACTGCCGATTTTAAATGCGGATCCGAGTGCATAATTTGATCGCCGGCAAGCTAGTTTTGCTTTGTGCTTGTTCATTTTAGCATAATCGATCAGTGCCACACAACCTCGCGTACCATAATTGATCAGATCGACACAGTATAGACAATTTGCTTTCCCTGGAACATCACACTTTGCGATGAACTGGCTCAAAGTTTCTGTAACTTCCTCGATCTTTGCCCCGATTTTAACGTTTACTGTCACAGTCTTCTCCAGCCATGACCACTTAAATTTATTCTTGATTCCTTTATCAATCTCGGAGACAAAAGCCTCGTCTTCTTTTCTTAGTATTTTCATATTTACTTTTTCAAACACTCATTTCACCGTTTGAAAAGACCGGAAGGAGCGCCATGTTTGAGAAAGCCAATGCTCTGAACAAAAGCTCCGCTGATTGGTTATCAGCGAACCTATCGACCAATGGTCTAAATGCTAACTTGGGGTGATGAAACAGTCACGTATCATACCTCACCCCCCCAAAATATTTTCTCATCGAATTTAGACGATTTACGGGAATGACCTTTGGGGTTCAAAAACAGCGGAAATCCGCGGATCCGCGGAAAATTCTGATCCCTGAACATAAGGGTGTCCATATGTGCACTTGGCACCCGGACACCCTAGGTCGTAGTTGGTTTCATCAGACCTACGGCCGCATGTTTTGGACACTCGAATGAAGAGAGGGGCGGAGCTGACAACTGATCACCACATGACGGTAAGTTAGCTTCAATGGTGGGGGATGATGCCAGTTCGACCGGCAGACCCAAGCGTGTTTTGACAGGTCAGTTGGGATTGGAAAGCAGAATCTCCTGTCAGAAGAAGTTTAAATTCACACCTCGGCAGAACTTTGCGCTTGTCTTGAGGGAGGCGGGGGACATTGAGTCCGAGTGGACCATGTTCAGGGACAGTGCCTCTGGATTGGCAGACTGGGGTGATGGTTCCCCTTTCCAAGAAGAGGGACCGAAGAGTGCGTTCCAACGATAACGGAGTCAAACTTGGTGGTCTGGAAGATGTGTTTTATAGCTATTTGGGGTTACCTTGGATGATTTTTCGAGGCTGGGAAAAGATACAATAAATTGTTTTTCATGTTATTTCGTAAGGGAAAAATTTGTTGAAGATCCGAGAAATTCTTGATACGAGCTCGATTTAGGAATCTATTAAGCCAGCCTCCCTGGTAATATCTATTCAGGAATATTGGCGAGGAGGGTCCGTCAGGAAGTCGTATCTCGGATTCAAGAGGAGCACTGTGGTTTTCATCCGGGCCATGGAACAGTTGACCAGCTCTACACACGCTGCAGGTTCCTTGAGGATCCATGGGGGTTTGACCGGTCTAAATGTGTTTTAAGGACTTGGAGAAGGTATTCGACCGCGTTCCTCTGGAAGCCCCTTAGGGGGATGCTTCGGGAGTACCGGGTACTGCACAGTCTTATCCGGGCTGTGCGGTCCCAGTATGCCCGGTGTCAGAGTTGGTCCGAATTGCCGGTAGTAAGTCGGATTCATTTCAAGTGGGAGTTGAACTCCGCCAGGGTGACCAATTCTGTTCATAACAACCTTTGTGAACAGAATTACTAGGTGCAGACTTGGTGGGTAAGGGGGCCGGTTTGGGGGCCTCAGCATTGCATCTCTGGTTTTTGCAGAGGATGTGGTGCTGTTGGCTTCCTCAGGCCGTGACCTTCAGCTCGCGCTGGAGTGATTCGCAGCCGAATGTGAAGTGGCCGGGATAAAGATCAGCACCTCTAAGTCCGAGACCATGGTACTCAGCCGCAAAAGGGTGGCATGCTCCTTCGGAGTTGGGGATGAGATCTTCCCTCAAGTTGAGGAGATCAAGTATCTTGGGGTCTTGTTCACAAGTGGGGGTAGAAGGGAACGGGAGGTCGACAGACGGATCGGTGCAGGACCCTGTATTGGTCCATCGTGGTGAAGAGCTGAACAAAAAGGCAAAGCTCTCGATTTACCGGCCAGTCCATGTTCCTACCCTCACCTATGAGATAGATAAGATACTTTGTTCCTCCCCATAGGGAAGTTCACATGATCATCAACTGTGGGTTATGACTGAAAGAACACAATCCCGGATAAAAGTGGCTGAAATGAGTTTCCTCCGCAGGGTGGCTGGGCTCTCACTTAGATAAGGTGAGAAGCTCAGTCATTCGGGAGGGACTCTGTGTAGAGCCACTGCTCCTCCGCATTGAGAGGAGCTCGTTAATGCGGGTCAGGCATCCGATAAGGGTGCCTCCAGGACGCCTCCCTCGAGAGGTGTTCCGGGCATGTCCCACCTGCAGGAAGCCCCCGGGGAAGACCCAGGACACGCTGAAGAGTATGTCTCTAGGCTGGCCTGGGAACGCCTCGGGATCCCGTCGGATGAGCTGGAAGAAGTGTCTGGGGATAGGGAGGTCTTGGCTTCCCTGTTAAGGCTGCTGCCCCCGCAAACCGACCCCGGATAAGCCGAAGATGATGGTTGGAGGGATGGAAAAGATTTTTCTAGTTGCGTTTTTTTTAAAGGTTGAAAGTGTCTCTTAGTCAAAGTTAAAACTAAAAAAACTGCAAAGCAGCCATCATTAATAAGTCTTTTATACAAACTAGTTGTAAATATTATAGTTTAATATATTTGTAACAATTAACATTTAATTCAAAAAAAAAATCATGGCTTGATTTTATTTGTATTTCAGTCGTTTACATAGAAAATGTGTATTTTATATTTTGCTATAAACTGGTGTACTAAACTACGAAAGATTCTTAGTATTTGGTAGCTCTGTAGATGGGTTTTGCCCGACAAGGAAAATTTGCTTTCATTTAGAAAAACAATCATAAAAACTTAGCTTTTTTTCTGTTGTTTGTACATCCATCCAGCCATCATCGCGGGGGTTCTGGAGCCCATCCCAGTCATCTTCGGTAAGTGGGCAGGGGACACCCTGAAATAGTTGCCAGCCAGTTGCAGGGCACACGGAGACAGACAACTCACTCGCTCGTTCACACTTAGGGACAATTTGGACCGGCCAATTAAACTGACATGTATGTTTTTGGACTGAAGTGGCCGGAGGAAACCCTCGCAAGCACGGGGAGAACATGCAAACTCCGCACAGGAAGGCTGGCAGCTGGATTTTATCCAATAACCTCAGAACTGTGCCGCCATGCCGCCCTTCTGTTGTTTGTACATTATTTGAATATACTAGTAATGTGCTGAAATTATAATTCAATTTATGTTGTTACATGCTAAGTCTATATTTTCTCTTAACTGTATTAGAAACAAAAATACTTTATTCAGTTCATCAATGAAGCCCTTGTCTTGTTGATTAAATTGAAGACAAACACTTGAATGCAAATGACAGCATTAAATGTCATCAACAATTTGTCCATCTATTAAATTAGGTGACATTTTTATTATTATTCTTAATATCAGAAAAAAATATACTTACATTTCTTTCCTTCTCCATACATTCCTCAATCATCTCTGGTTGTATTATATCCGGTTTGAGATTGACTTCTGGCTCACTACAAGATTTAAGTATGATTGCAGCCCAAAACATCTAAATTATGCAAGTGATATGTTAAAATACCTTGAGGCCGCATCAGGTTGGACTGAAAGTTTTGAGAGTAAGCTGCGCCCAATTTCAGTCGAGATGTGCAAAATTGGTTCCACGGGGGATTCAGCATGAATGTGGTTTGCTGCCTCGGCTGGAATAATAATTACCAATTAATTCATCTAAAAATGCCATTGAAAGAATGAACTTCCTAATGTCCGAAATCTTAAATACCACTGATATGTGCCTTCTCAAGCGCTGTTGAACTCAACATCTCTCGGGATCTCTTTCGGTCTTGTAGTGGTGACAACAGCCGTATGCATTGGTTTTGTTGTCTCACCCGATCCAGCAACAATTTGTATTGCTGCTTAAACTTGCACAACTCTTTTTGCAAGGATGACAGCTTCTGATGCAGATCAGCTTGCTCCGTTTCAAACTGCCGGTCCCTGACAAACAATGAATGTGTGATGCATATTTAGGAAAAACCTTAACTGAACTGAGCACTTACACAACCATGGGGAATTCAACATTTGGAAAAAGAAAAAATTTATAACATGCAGAATTTGCTATAGTAAAAAAACATGCTGGGAATTATAACACAAGCTACTATCGTATTTACCCAAAAAATACAAATATATAAAAAGCAATAAAAAGGAGTCACATTTAGGCAGGAAAAAACTACTGTGGCTTTTGTGCTTCTTTCCCCTACTAGTACATTTCCACGATGATTACTGTTAGTTATTGGTAAATATAGAACACTTACTTTATTGAGGTATTGTCTGCTGCCCTCTTTTGCGATTCTGAGGTAATTGCAATTGGGCATGTCATAATTTTAAAAATACACGTATACAGACGCTGCCCTACTTACGAACGAGATTACAGACAATCATTTGTAAGTTGAATTTGTTCGTAAATTGCTTCAGTGCTATATTTTGTATGGAACGTATGTTTAAGGTTTCTAGAAGTATGTTTAAGGCTTTGTATAAGTTGCCTGTATTGTTTTGTACTAAAAAATAAACATTTTATAAAATAAAATGCTCTATAAAGATAAAGTTATGTTTAACTTACTTTTGGAAGATGAGCTTCAAGAGTTAGGCGACTTCCTCCTCCGTGGTAAAAAGTGGCAAAAAGCGATCCAACCATTTTCTAGAAAGCATCAAGCTTCCATATTCCACTTTTTTTCCAAATCTAACGGCTCGCCTCTTCTTTACACCAACCATATTGAAAGGATGCACAAGATATTAAAGAATAAAAACGTCAAAGTTCTTAGTGTGCTTGAGATACAGTACAGTATGTTTACAAATGAACTAGGAAAAGGAAGCGGATTTCTTCTTTGGCGTGGATGCTGGGTGACCTCTTACAGCGCCACCACTTGCCGGTAGCAGCGGAAAGGAGCACTACAGTAATGTCCTCCACTCGGAAAAAGGTGCACACAATACAAAATCTAACTTACAGCAATGTCGGGATATTTTTACACATCCCGAAAAAAATGTTCGAATCTACTGTTTTTCGTGAGTCGAATGGTCGTAAGTAGGGGAGCGTCTGTACCTTATATTAGCGAAGACATATTGCTAATGGGGTCAGAAATACATCTTTTTTTATTTGATTGCCTCTCTCTTCCAGATAGCTTTAATATCAAGTAGCCAAACAAATGTTGAACTTAAAAATGAAATGGCACGTCTTTGGCCTGATACATTGCTATTGCCCATGTTAAAAGAAAGACCAGATGATAAAACAGGTACCTGACTTCATTATCTTCCTCCATCTTCTTCCCAGTCATTTCCAGCAAATCCTTCAACCTGCAACATTCCTCCTCAGAGACTATTTTGTCCTCCACTGCTTGACTTAACTTGTTTTTCAGTTCACCGAGTTGTACCTCAAGTTGTGATTTCTGTTGTTCAAAAACGTTGTGAAGATCTGCTTCATCTTTGGCAACCTGACTCAATGTTGTTTGTGCAAGTTGGTTATCCTCATTTGAAACCTTGGGGCTCATCAGTAGGCGTTTGTTCTTTACAGCACACACACACAACACAGCCAGCCTGCTTTCCAGCTGCTGCCTCTGAACAGTCACCTCCGTTATGTCATCTTGTAATCGCTCCTTAACGTATTCCATTTGTTTCAGAATTGCCTTGAAGTTATCTTTTTCTTGACATGCCACCCTGGCATCACCCTCTAGGTCTCGAATCATCTGCTTGAGAGTAGCAACTTGCGCAGTCAAAGTGGCTACTTCATTTTCCAACTGAGTGCATTTGACGGCGTCCTCCTCCAGGCAAGTCATTAAGTAAGTCCTCTCCGTCAGTTCCTCTGTGGCTGTCAAATACTTGCTCTCCAGCGTTCTGTTCCCAGACTGGAACTCCGCCAAGCGAGTTTCCAAAACGGACACCTAGAAATAAAATATTCAAATTCTGAAGGCTTGCTTTAATTGCTGGCCTGTATGAATCATCTGAAATAGGAAATACAGAGCCCCCCCTATATACAGGAATGATATATTCCTAAATCGAGTTCGTATCAAGAATTTCTCGCATCTTCAACAAATTTTCCCCATACGAAATAAATGAAAAACAATTTTTGTTCCTGTCTACCAAAACTCATCCAAAGTAACTCTAAATAGCTATAAAACACACAATCAAATAGTAATTGAACATACTAATATGGTAATAAGATAAAGCACACACATATATTGTGTTGACCATCTTCATGCCTACCTGGGTTTTGCTGTCCTCCAGATGGAGCACCATTTCAGACATGTGGCTTTTGTTCTGCGCCAACTCTTTTTCCAGTGATTGGATGGTTACCTTTAGGGCCTCTGTTTGATTTTCATAAGAGTTGACGGTGTTCTCGTTATCTTCCAGATCCATCTGAAGCATCTCCAGCTGCACCTATGTAGGAGGGAGGGGTAGAGAAAAAGGCTGTCCTGAGTTGATTCTAACTTTAAAGACACAGTCACTGAAATACTCTGTTGTATTCATTAATAGGATTTATTCAGGGATATGAAATGTATATGGCCCTGCATTGCTTTTTTGTACAATCATAGCTGTTGACATTAAAACTTATTTTAAATTTATTTTTTAAAAAACTGAGGTGAACCCAATGGACTTCCTATAAACTTTCATAGATTAAAAAATATATTGTGCAAATAATTCAGGCAAGTATAACAATATTTTTCAAATCTGTTCTAAAACTAACAACATTCTAGAAGCTTGTTAAAAAAAGAAGCAAAATGTTCTTAATTTTTGACTAACATATTAACTAGTCGTAAATATTTTAGTGTCCTCAACTTGCAATTTTGCTTCTTTCAGCCGCCATTTTCCTCGCTTTAGGTTATGATCGCAGCCCAAGTCAGCTCATTCCTCAGGTACTAATACAGTCTTCTTTATCCAACTTTTGGGGGGTTTGGGTAGGCGTTTGCACTATATTTGAAATAAACCTTTTCTTACTTTTACAATGTTTAGGCTTCACTAACAAGAACAACAAAAACAGGAATGAGCATAAAATCACTCTCCACCCCTTCTCCCTAATGTGTTGTGATTTCCGGAACAGCAATGCTAAATGTAAGATAAAAGTAGATAGGCGCGGTAGGAAAAAAATATATAAAAGGCACTTTAAACTCAGTTGGACATTGTAAACACATACCTAATTAAGAAAATATTCGACTCTCAACTTTTTAAAACACCTCAAACAACACACTCTACCTTTAATAATCAGTTTCTTCTTTGAGAAAAAGATAAATTCCTACTCTTGATTCCACACATTTTTAAACAGTCGAATTAATGAACTGATTTGTGTAGATTTAATGCCTAGCATTTGTATCAGTTTAGAGCCTTAATTAGTGTTAATTGTAGTGAACACACATTTTAGCAGAACCGAAAGCTAACCTTAATTTTGTTCATTGCGAGCATTTTGTCTTTGAGGCGCTCCGAGGTCTTGGTGAATTCTGTTTCTGCGTTGCTGAATTTCTCTTGCAGAGTTTGGATTTTGGCGTCCCGCTCCTGCAAGCCTTGAGAGGCTGCATCCAACTTCGCCTCGCCGCTCTCCATTTTGGCCCGGATTAAGCGAATCTCGGCTTGGGCGGACTTCAACACTTTGTCTGCAGTTTCGTATTCTTCTCTGAGACGCTTCTCCTCATTTCGGAAATTCTTAGCCTCCAAATCGCAACTCTCAGAGAGATGGTTCAACTTATGCCTGAGCTGGGTGACTTCTTTCTCAAGAGCACAACTGAAACTCACTTTCTCACTGAGGGAGGCCTCCAAGTTGGTCTTGACTTCCGTCACGGAGGCCAGACTCTTCTCCACGGCATCTAGCTGATTTTTGAGGTCGCTACGTGAGCGGTTGACGTCCTTCAGCTCCTTTTTTAAGAGCTGAAGTTCGTCAAAGGTGTCTTCGCTTGCGGACATGTCTTCCTCCAATGAAGAGATTTGCTTCTGGACGTTGTTTACTTTTTCTGTGTGTGCATCTTTGAGGAGCTTCACTCAACACATTCAACGTATTAGAATTCAAACAAACAAAAAAAACTTTTTCCCCGTTTGTCATACTTTACCTTTATCTCTTTCACTTGCACTTGGACGTCATTTTCCAAATCCTTCTTTTGTTTCTCCAGAGAAAAAAGCTGGTTTCGGGATTCTAAAAGAAGTCTTTCCTTGTTGGCAACTTGGGCACGTACCTTCTGAAGCTCCGCCTCCAGTTGTTGCATCTTAAGTGCTTTTTCTACATCTCTCTTTTTGTGTTCTTCCTCACGCTTTGATTTCTTAATGATTTGCACCTGCAGCTCCGCACCAAGTTGCTCCTGTGCATTCAGCAACTGATCCAAAGAGCTGTTCTAAATTAGGAAAACATGAAGCATCATTCATGTCAAGACCATCTGAAATTCCCCAGCCACTTACATTTTTTGTTGCTAAATTCACCTGTTTTTTGTCAAGTAGGAGCTGAGCTTGCTCCAACTGGAGCTTTACTTGGGTCGTCTCCTCTGCTTTCACAGCAATGCTTTCCTCACATTTTTGAAGGATGACAGTTTGGTCATCTTTCAATCTGCATGCAATCAGACGTAGATCATAATTTAGAGGACATTTATCTCACTTTGATAGTTTTTCAAAGACCAACAGTTAAGGAGACTATTAATATAGTATAGTGTGTAATATTTGCCTTAAATTGTGCAATGTGTTCTGCATTCTGGTTCTGACTAGACAGGTTTATTATTGTTAGACGGTACAGTAGTTATTTGTGAACGATGTAAATAGGACACGTTAACACAATGTTTTTATTCGTTAAACAAATATTAGAGACAGTAAAATGGCTTGTTCTTTGGTTTAATTTGTAATTAATAACTGTTAAAAAAAGGGTTTAACACATTTCGCCATCATTGTTTTTTGGGAATGTAACGGTTGATTACATATACGGATGCATATATGTAACGGGTGTAATAATAACTTTTGTTTTATTGAAATTCCTGCTGAAATATGTGTATAGTTTTTGGTAAATGTCCTGCAATGATGAGTCCAACAATGCTATCTGCTGGTATGGGGTGGGGTTTGGTTTTGGCTTCTGACATGTGACCGGGAGGCGGGGTTTGTTGGCAGTCTTACAAGAGAGAGAACTGCAATGGTAAGACACATCTTTTGGTGCTCCACAAAATAAGTTAATTTTAAACATTATAACCCCAGCTGACAAATCTCTCAACATGCACAGTAACGTGATTGATATTGTCAAGCTGTTTAGGTTTATTTTCGTTTTGTTTCTGTTTTACTAAATTATGAATTCCCCTTGTAGAGATCAAAGAGATCAAAGCCAACAGAAAAGCTAATGTTGTGACTCATCCATTTGCAGGTAACTTGTACCCGTTTTAATACTCATTATTGTTTTTATTTCTATTTTTTCATATACATTAAAAAAGGATGATGTTGGTTAAAATTCAGACGAAAGAAAAATATGTGAATCCATTGTAAACGTTAAAAATCCACTATACGATCTCTTGTTAAAAGTATCTTGTTAAAATGTAAAGATGTAAAAATGTATTGTGATATTCTAAAATGTATTTTCTGTAAAGTGAAAAGAAAGCTCTTTGATATGCTTTGTTGGCAGTCTTACAAGAGAGAGAACTGCAATGAGATCAAAGAGATCAAAGCCAACAGAAAAGCTAATGTTGTGACTCATCCATTTGCAGAAACTGTAATAATAAAAACCTCATCATCCAGTCCAGCGTGAATGTGGATCTTTGGTGGGACACGTACACCGCGGTTACATTGGTGCCGAGACCCGTGACTTCTATCAAACTCTCCGAACCGAGGACTGTCCTACCTGCCACATCGTTTCATGAAGCCATCAGCTCACAGTATTTAAAATTGCTATACAGTGACGTGTTACGCAGGCTCCTGATTTATTTTGTGATTTTGACTCATTTACATCTTTGAAACATGTTTAATCAGTGCACGAGTGACATTTCTGAGGGTGTAGCTGATCAAATGACAAATATTATTCAGGAGATAGGACATAAATTGGCTGATAGCATTTTCTCACGTATACAGTAGCTCCTAGCGCTGCTGCCACACAAGATGTAGCAAACACATTGAGTAAGCCTAGGGAGGTCGCTGGTTCGCGCCTCGACCGAGACATACCTAATTGGTATAATGGCGGCGCCCTCTGGCTGCGGCTGCATCGACTCGCTACAACGGGTCAGGTGTATCGACATTTCGTTCTGTGTACATTGTTACAAAGAATGACAATACAAAGGAAATTATTATTATTATTATTATTATGTGTCAGATGTAACACAGGTTCAGGTGGTTACACAGAGAAAGGTTAAAGAACCGCCATCATTTATTGGGGATGGCTCAGACTCAATAAAATTACATGAGTGGGAAGATCTAATGAAGACATTTATTAAGAAGAGTAATGTAAGGCTTGAAGAGCAGGCCGAGGAAATCATTACGCATTTGAGAGGAAAAGCTAAAGATGTAGTTAGGTTTGGCATTAGAAACAGTAATATAGACGTCTATACCCGCCCTGACATGATTTATAGTCTTCTCAGGAAACACTTCAGCTGGACCAAGTACTCTGATGTCCCTTTAGCAGACTTTTATTCAACCTTGCCCAAAGACCAGGAAGACCCCTATGACTACTGGCTTAGACTAAACAGAGCAGCTGACCTTGCCTCTGACTGCTTGAGTGAACAGGGCAAAACATTTGACAACCCTGAAATTGAGGTTACTCGCATGTTTATTAGGAACTGCCCTTGCAAAGAACTGGCACTCACTTACAGATCTAAAACCATCGATAAGTGGTCAGCAAGTGAAGTACTAGAGGTGCTGAATGAATACCACGCTGAGAAAAGCTACAAAGCAGCTTCCCTACAACAACCTGCGAATAGAGCGGAAATTGCCGTACACAAAGCTGAGGTGAACCATGGTCCAACCTATATATATACTGTATACAGACACTCCCCTACTTACGACCATTCGACTTACGTAAAACGTCACATACAAACTTTTTTTTTTCGGGAGTTCGAAAAATATCCGGACATTGCAGTTAGTTAAATTTTGTATTGTGTGCACAATTTTCAGAGTCCAGGGAAGTACTGTAGTGCTTCTTTCCGCCCCTACCGGCATGTGGCACTGTGAGAGGTCACCCGGCATCCACCCGGAAGTAAAAAAAAAATAAACCCTTGTTGGTGTGTAAAGATCTCTCCTTCTCATGCTCGTAATCCCAACGCTGCCACCAATGCTACGCGCACGCAAACACGCGCGTAAACTGGCGTACGCTCACACGCAATTATACGCACGATTACACAAACGTATACGTGCACGCATGCACACGTACACGTATCTATATGCGCGCATACATGCACGCTTACGCGCGTCTATACACTCGCGCATGCACGCTTAAACACACGCACATGTATACGAGCACGGACGCATGCTTACACACGCGTATACGTGTGTGCACGCACACACACACAAACGTATGCTCAACACGCATACACACACACACACGCGCACGCATACACACGCGTAAACTCACACGCAAGCATGCATGCATGCATACACACACTCATACACACAAGCATTCTTGTGGAGGTGTAAAATTGTGTCTCTTGTATGTTTGGACAGCTCTTTGGTCTTCGCCGTGTTACAAGCTAGTCTTACTGATTGTATGGTGTGGACATGTGTATGTGTTACTGCGAACGTCACACTGGATGCGACCAATGTAGCTAAACGCTATAATATTTCGGACCGCAACTAGTTGCGCACTAGTAGGCTTTATATAGCGTGCTGTACTTGCCTTATTGTAAAGCATCCTTATTCTTGAACGCAGTTTTTCACTGATCGCTGTAACCAGAGCAAAATTGTGATAGAGACCCTGGTTTTATTGGATTTGCCCGTGCAAACAAACGTTTGAATCGGATTTAAAATCAGACCATCTACTCTTAGCAAAGAAAGACACACTTCAAACACAATGTGTTGTGTGGCTATGTGAAACTACAGAGGAATACCAAACTTATTAGTTGAAACTATTTTATTTACTCCAAAAGGTTTTAGAGAGCTATTAACAAATATTGTTTGTGTAATTTTGTATTTAAAATTCCTTGCGCCACCTTTGTAACTTAACAGCAAATAAATATCAGCTCCAAATATCGGTTATCGGTCTCCTCTTTATACTAATAATCGTGCCGTGAAAAACCCATATAGGTCGATCCTTAATATATATATTTATATATATACACACACCCACACCTACGAAAACAGCCCAGCAAATAAACGCCTAACCGCAATTGTTGTTCTGTGTGCTGTCCAGTGGCCTGTTCAAGAGTCTCCCTCGGCTGGAGGATTTCATGTTGTGCGAGTTCAATCAGGTGCTCCTTGGAGCGCGCCAGGTCCAAAGCTTCTTGCTGCTCGTTCTGCAGCTGGGCAACGCTTTTCTCAGCATTTTCAGCGAGAAGCAATTCCTCCTGCAGCCGCGACTGCAGCTCTCCCACCTAAGTGGATTGAACAATTTGTGGCAAAGTGCTACAAGCTTGAAAACAAAACGAATGAAGTAACTCATCAAATTCACCTGTTTTTCAAGCTGGGTCACTTGTGCGCCAACATTTTCCAGATATTTAGTGTGTTTCTGTCCGGCCTCAGCGCATTTGGATTGGACCTTCTGGTGCTGATGTTCCCTCTCCTCAAGCTCTGTGCTCTTAATGAGTTCTCCCTTCAGGCTGTCAATGTTTGCTGACAGCTGAACCCGGTCCTGCTCGGAGTTGGAGAGTGGGCAGTTGTAGGAGCAACACTTGCCAGAGAGGAAAAGTTAAAGTTAAAACGTTAATATATACAAAATAACAAGAAACTAAAAGCAATGACTTTCACTAAGTGCTTGTGATTATCAAAGTGCCTTCACTGAATTTCCAAAACGTAATAATCAAACATTATTGATGCGCATTTCCCTACAGTCCTAAATGCACCATGTAGCTTGTAGCACACCCATACAGAAATATTCTGTCTAAATGTCCTCTATGCTTTTAAAGGGAGTGTGTAAATTATTATTCACCACCTAGCTGTAAAAAACAAAAAACAACCATCAATCATAAAAAAGGTGTTGTTGCTTATGCTTTTAGCACTCGGTTTAGCATGAAACAATAAAGCAATATATCTATCTATCTACCCTGGTCATATCCTTCGAGAGGGGTGACCGACAGCAAGACAAACACATACACAATAAAAGGAAAAAGTAGCAAAATACACAAAAAATGACCACGGGAAAAAAAAAAATTGTCGCAACACCCAAACAAGTTAAGCTCCTCGGAACCCGAGTTGGTCATTCTTTCGTCTCTCCAGATGAAACAGGACACAAGAAAGGGGCCATGTCAACCGGGTCAGGGTGACACTACACACTCTTCTGTTCAACAACAGGGCCCGACAGCTTTCATTGGTTAACCCCTGCCGCATCATACAGGTGCGCTGCCCATCCATTAGAACGCATCCAAACATTCCTATCACCAACAAGAGCTTTAGCTTTCACTATATTTATACCTCTTTTCTCCAGTGCACTCATAACACCATCCATCCACATCAATCGCAGCCTTCCTCTTGGTCTCCTTCCATTTACTTCTGCTCTTTAGATCCTCAACATTCGCTCCTCTTCCATCCTCTCCATGTGTCAAAACCAACCAAGTACTCTCTCATCCACATGCTTGCTCAGTTCCACTACTACTCCAGTCCTGTCTCTCAAAATTTCATTTCTAAATCTATCTGATCTTGTCACTCCTAACATACTCCTCAAACACTTCATCTCAAAAACATTTAATTTCCTTCTCAAATCTGCGCTCAGGCTCCAGGTCTCTGCACCATACAACAGTCGGCACAATCACACTCTCATAAGGTCCTCTCTTAACATCCATACTCGTACTCTTTTTACTAATCACTCTCCTCAGAGAATCCAACCCCTTGCTTCACTCTGTGCAATACCTTGCACTCCGGTCCATCAACTGCAGCCACATCACAGCCTAAGTACCTAAAGCTTTCAACTTCCTCCATCCCTTGAACACTTTTTCACCCTACTATTCCCAACATTCACACATATCTTACGCCTATCACACACTCTTCCAAATTCCTCAATTTCCCCTCAGAATCAGCCACAAGCGCTGTGTCATCTGCAAAGAACAACTGACTTACCTGCCACACTGTTATCCATCATCTCTAAACTTCTGCCAAATACAGTGGGACCTCGGTTATCGCGGTTAATGGGGACCAAAACCACCCGCGATAAGTGAAAATCCGCGAAGAAGCGGCGCACCTAAAAAAATTTTTAAAAAACTTTTTAAAATTATTTTTTAGACCCAGTTAATGGGGAACAAAACCACCCGCAAAAAGTGAAAATCTGCAAAGTAGAGACGACACTTCGAGAAAAAAAAAATATATATATATATATTTTTTAGACCCGGTTAATGGGGACCAAAACCACCCGCTAAAAGTGAAAATCTGTAAAAAAAAAAAAAAAAAATCTCATCTCATTATCTGCACCGCTTATCCTTATTAGGGTCGCAGGGGGGGGCTGGAGCCCATCCTAGCCATCTCTGGGCAGGGGACACCCTCGACTGTTTGCCAGCCAATCGCAGCTGCAAATCACATTAGTTCTCGCAGCTAGCTGTGTTCTTCATCGACGCACAAGCCGAGTGATCCACCGCTATGAGTTGTACAGCTGGGCGATTTTACGTCCGCCCGGGACGATCAAAGACAAATTCACGACAGGGTTTATACTTGCGCCGCATCGCGGGTGCCATTCGGTCGCTCCCGCGAAGCAAGCCCCTAACCCGCGGCTCGGGTACTTTCGGGCGCGATACGCACGACACCGACACAATTATGGGGGTCCCGCGCACGTCCGCCGCCTTTCGCCCGCGGACGGCCGCCTATCATCGCGCCGCGCTACTGGGGTCGTCGAACGAGCGGGCTCCCCCCAGGTACGGGGGTAGGCCGATCACGCCCGCCGCCTTTTCTCGCGTCGCGCCGTGTGACGCCGCGTCCGCCGAACTTGCTCCGTCGCGCGGCCCGGGACAACTTTTCACCCACTCCCATACATTACCGTTACATGCCACAATGCCTCTCTATCAACTCTGTCTTACGTCTTTTCCAAGTCCATGAAGGCTAAACATCCTTAACTTTTGCAAAATATTTCTCACACACCTGTCTTACTGAAAACACCTGATCCACCATATCCTCTTCCTTTCCTGAAGCCAATCTGCTCCTCCATCACCACCTCACCTGATCTTCCTCTCACTCTCGCAATCAAGACTCTTCCATACAGCTAACCCAGCACAGACAACAAACGGATACCTCTCGAATTGCTTCGTTTATACTTATTACCTTTCCCCTGTACAATGACACTACAAATGCACTACATTAATCAACAGGAACCACACACCCCAAAAAAGCAATCATTCAACAAGCGTACTAACCAGTCAATCATAGCTGTGCCACCTTTTTTCAAGCATTCAGCAGTACAAGCATCCAACCCAGGCGCCTTCCCCCCTTTCATTTCGTTCACTGACTCTTATGCACCTATGTTTCCACAGGCTTTACATTTAAATCACCCAACACGGGGATTCTAGCCATACCAGCGATCGCCTCGACTCTCACATCCTCCACATTCAGAAACTCCTCAAAATACTCTGCCCATCTCGTCCTGACTGCACTACCGCTAACCAGCAATCTATTGTCCCACTTTCAGTTTCTTTCCAGACTCGCTCTTTCTTAATCTTTTCACTTCTTTCCAGAACACTTTTCTCCTTTCCTCAAAGTTCACTCCTATTTTTCCACACCATTCATCATTTGCTTTCCTTTTCGCTGCTTCCACTACCGCTTTTACCAAACTTCTTTTCACTTTATACCTTTCATAAGCATCACCACTCTTATCTTGCAGCCACTCCTCAAAGGAGCATCTCTTCTCTGTAACAGCATCTGAGACCTCATAATTCCACCATTGACTTCCTATTTTCATTCCTCAACAAATTTTTCTCATTCAACACACTTCTTTTGCTCTCCTCAACACTGCTTCTTCAAAGCACTTCCATTCCATTTCCACACTCTCCACTTATCCTCTACTAATCCATTCATACTCTTCCCCTATCCTCTCTTTAAACTCTCCTTTTATGCCTTATTAAACTCTGACATTTTCTACTCTTTCTACAACTAGCCCTCCACGATCCATCTATTCTGAGTTTTCCTTCCACGTAAAAATGATCGGACATACCACTCATTTCACCTCTGTAAACATGCACATCCAACAATCTACTTAACATCCCTTTCCTAACCACCACATAATCCATCAGTGCTCTGAGCATAATCTCACCACCTTCCACTCTGACAAAAGTATCTTATCCACGTCCCTGTTTTTAAACAATGTATTGGTAAACACCAACTCATTTTCCACACATAATTCAATCAATTTCTTCCCACTCTAATTTCTTCCTGGTACTCTATATCTACCAACCACATTTTCAACCATTCTATCACCCACTTTCGCTTTCAGGTCACCTAATATTACAACTTTCCATCCCTCTTTCGCACTTGCCACACATTCGGACAAATCTTTCCAGAACTCCTCTCTCTCCTCAGCACTTCTTTCTGAACCAGGTCCATATGCACTTATAAACATTCATACTTCTACACCCCACTTTAACCTAACCCACATCAATCTGGAAGATATCTCTTTCCACTCCACCAGTTTTTCCATTACTTTCTACCATACATACCTCCAAGCTGTAATTCACCCTATCCTTTTATCTTTGTTTCACTCGAAGCTAACACATCAACCTTCCTTTTAGTCATCATCCTTCGAATCTACTCTTTCTTCCACTCAATCGCTTTACTTCCACATCCTCTCACATTTAGTGACTCTATAACTAAGGTTTGCGAGAAATTTCGGTCTCCCACCCCCTTTCTTTTCCTTGGTGTCTCTTGGAGAGTAGAGCAATATATTGGTCAAATAATACACAATGTTCACTAAATGACACCTTAGATTGTTTGAAACGTAAAACAAACTATAAAAAAGATTTAAAAAAATATCCATCCATCCATCCTCTTCATCGCTTATCCTCAGTAGGGTCGCGAGGGTGCTGGAGCCCATCCCAGCTATCTTCGGGCAGTGGGCAGGGGACACCCTTAACTGGTTGCCAGCCAACCGCAGGGAGATAAAAAACATTTTATATTTGATTTTAAAAAATCACTTGGAAGGCTGCTTTTTCTAAATGTAATGGGGGAGCCTACACAAATACTAACAAGAAACTAGCATCTACTTCAGCGATCTTATTGCCTCAAGTATCTAATATTCCTACAAAGATACTATTAAAAGCCCTAACGTCCGGGAAAGTCACAATAAACCAAGGAACTAAATATTATGGAACTGTGAAAAGGATATACCGAACTGTATTATAATATCACAGAATTCAATCACCTCATCTCATCAACCGTACCGCTTATCCTCATTAGGGTCGCGGGGGGGCTGGAGCCCATCCCAGCCATCTCCGGGCAGTGGGCAGGGGACACCCTGAACTGGTTGCCAGCCAATCGCAGGGCACACAGGGACAGACAACTCATTCGCTCATTCACACCTAGGGAC